>NW_026607610.1:627500-726031 GCF_029499605.1 Hyla sarda
CATCCCCAGATGAGGAGGCTTCCTTGTCTTTGGACCGTTTTTTTGATTCTGACTGGTCCATTTTATAATCCCCATCTCCGCCTGGCTCCGATTTGGCCCCATCCCCTGCGGAAATTGCCCCATCAGGACAGGGCCCAGTTCCCCCTGGAGGCTCCCCCACTTCAGGCACCCCATCCCTGACCCCCCCCCTTCAAGGAGGGGGAGGAGATGTCTTCAAGGACAGAGTACCGGTTAGACAGATCAATCAGAGGGGGGGCAGGTAAGCTTCCGCTTGGGACCTGGTCCGCAGCACGGGGACTAGAGGGCTCCGACCTCTTCTTTCTCCCTTTACTGCCCTTCTTTTTTGGCCTCTCTTCACCCTCCTCATCCACACTTTCACAGTGGGAGGAATCGGAAAGATCGGCCTTGCTGCCCTCTTCTTTACAGATTCTCCCCATTTCCTCTTCCAGCACATTCTCCCCCAGGGTCTCAGCAGTTTCAGGACTAACCTCAGGAGCAGGGCCAGAAGCTACCCCTGCCACATGGGAACTCTCCAGTTCCCTGCTCCTTCTCCGATTAGCCTCCCGCCTCAGCCTGGCGGGACTTTTCCTCTTCACTGACCCTGTTGCACCTTCACCCGCACCCGTGCCCTCCCCAGCTGAGGCAACGTTACTGCTCTCCCCAGCCAAGGTGACCGTCGCACGGGCAAAGGCGCTAGGACAACGGCTGAAAGGGTGTCCTAAGACACCACACAGATGACACCTGATCTGCCTACAGGATGCGGCAAGATGACCTACCCCACCGCACAGTGCACAGACCTGCACGGTACAGGCTGCGCTAAAGTGAGTGGGGCTGCCACACCTGTGACAGACCTTGGGCTGCCCCTGGTAGAAAACTTGGATTCTGTCTCTCCCAAGAAAAGCAGCTGATGGGATGTGGGCAACAGTGCTCCCCGAACGCTTCAGTTTGACGGAAAACGTCCAGGCCCCAGACCAGATCCCATGTTCGTCATAGTTCTTTTTTGGCATGTCCGTCACATCCCCATATCGGCTAAGCCAGGTCATAATGTCATAGCAAGATAGTGACTCGTTACGTGTCAAAACGGTCACTTTCTTGGCCAGATTCTGACGGGATATCGCCTTTACGGCGAAATCCCGCCAGCCGGGCTCGCTTTTCACCACCTCATAATTCGACCAGAAAAGTTCCAGACCCTCTGGCCGAACAAAGCTGATGTCAAACTCGGAAGTACCATAGGGGTGGATCAGGGCAAAGATGTCACTTGCCCTGAATTCCATCCGGAGGAGGAGCTCAACCACCTTACCCCGAGGCGGACGCGCATCTTCGCCCCTCCACACTAAACGGACCACATTCCTACGGCCACTTTCCTGGCCGGATGTCGGGAGGGACCAGACCACCTCCCCGTTTTGTTCTCGGAAGGCGCCTAAGCCATGTCTTTCTATCCAAAAAGACAGGTCAACCTCACCCCTCCCCTCTACATGGATTGACCTGTCTCCCCTACGTAGAGCCTCCAGGAGGCGCTGTTGCAAGTGACCCCCAGAGCCAGACGGAGATGGGGATCCCCCTGATCCCCCGGCAGTGACGCTGGCATAGCTTCTCTGAGAAGCAGCCACTACCGGGGGGGCAGTCGAACCAGGAACTGACCCAGAGGCCAAACCTGGACCCTTATTCTTAACAGCCATAACACCTCTCTCTGTCATTCCACTACCACTCCTCACCTGTATTTCACTAGCACCCCTCTCTTGGACTACACTTGCACCCCTCTCTTGCACTCCTCTTGCACCCCTCTCTTGCACACTACTTGCACCCCTCTCTTGCACACTACTTGCACCCCCCTCATCAACACTGCTACCACAACTCCTCCCATGCACACCACTATAACTCACATTCTGCACATTACCATTTTTATTCACATTTTTCCTTTCACTTTCACTCTTGCGTTCACTCTCCCTTGGAGTGTTACAGACTGGGCTGGCTGGGTCTTTTGCTTCATGTTTAAGGGTTGCCGGTTTCAGGATTGGTGCTGCATAGTTCTTTCTTCCTGTGTCTTTGGGTGCAGACACAGGCTCCGCCTCTGAAATGGGTGGCCACTCCCCCTCACAAAAAGACTGTCCCTCCGGACTAACTCCCGCTACAGCTGATGTGCAGGGAACCTCCCACTTTATAGCGGAGTGCCCCCTGGCGCCAGAACCAGTATCAACCACGCCACCTAGGGGACCGCCCCCTGAACCAACAAGGTCCAGCGCCCGGACACTCCCCCCCCCCCCCTCACAGGAGAGTGCCCTGCGGTGCCAGGACCTGTACCGCCCACTTCAACCAGGGGACCGCCCCCCGAACGGGTGAATCTGCCGCCATTTTCCGGTGCCTGGACACCCTCCCCCCTCACAGGAGGGTGCCCTTTTTTTTCTATAGCACCCGCGGCCATTTTGGGTGCGCTACTGTATCCCCCATGCTGGCCCCGCTCCACTACAGAAACGGGGTCTGGCAGATTGGGGGACCCAGCACCCTTTTCAGCCGACCCAGACTGCTGGAAGGGAGAAAAGACAAACTTAACTCCTTGTGTCTTCTTCCTCTTCTTGCCCTTTCCTTTCTTCTTCTTCTTTCCCTTCTCCTCTGGGCCCAAATCATCCCCGAAGGAAAAGTTTTCCAGACGGGTGGGGGACTCCTGCATAACAATTGCCCGCAGGAGACCCCCATCTGCCAAGCCGCTTCCATCACTGCAGTCACTGCCGTCATCATCATCATCATCCTCCTCACTGGAGGGAGGTAAGGCCACCTGAGCCGGGTTTACATAGTCCTCACTGAGGGTAAGTGGGGGGTCTGGGGTAACAGTAGTGGTGGTACACACAGGTCCAGTATCCATATCCCCCTCACTCTAATCCCCCTCCTCACCTCCCTCCATCTCTTCCTCCTCACTCTGGCAGTCATCTTGGTTACTCACTTGTCCTGAGACCTTCATGCTGGAGAAACGATCCTTGTTCACAAGTCTCTCGCTGAGTATACCACCTCCCTCCACAATGTCCGATCTCAGCCTAACAATCTCATCCACCTGTTTCTTCAGAGCTCTCACCTTGGTGGAAAATGCTGCCCTCTTGGTCTTTGCTGCATTGTTTGCTTGGTAGCTGGAGGGGCAAGCTGTGCATAACTAGCTTGCCCCCTGACTGGTGAGCAGTTAAGGGGTTAAGAAATATACAGGCAATGTTTTTTAGCCCCCTCCCCCGCCTGTAAAAACTTGTTGCTAACTATAGTGGTATGTCCCATGGGTGGGGGGGAAGGAGTGCACCAATCAGGGGTCTAATAGTTTCCCGGGCTTTCAGGGGCCCTCCCCTGGGTATTTATAGCTGTGGTGCCTCCCTTTCCCCCTCAATCTGCCCAGGACCCGGAGTTTTGACTGCTGGCTGGTATGTGTCTGCCCCTTATTTGTGGCCTGGATGGAGCAGATGGGTGAGGGCTGGCATGCTCCCTTGTGGCTGAGCTGGCCTCCCCTCCTGTTGCACCCTTGGCGGGTTCAGGAGGCTGGCGGACCTCTTATCAGTCCTGCCCTCCTTTCCCACTGTAATCCCTTTGAGCCCTGTCCCGTTCTTTTGCCCTCTCCCCTGCCTGTACTTTGATCCCTCTCTCCTGGGTGCTCCTGGAGCAGGCTCTGATTACCTACTTGCCCCGTCCGTCTCTTTTTTCCCCCCTGTTGCGGTCCCCTTCGTCTGCCTCCCCCCCCCTGTTGCGGTCCTTACCATAACCCCCCCTCCCGCCTGTTTGTCCCCTCCGCTCTGGAGGTGGCGGCCCCTGGGTGGCTGCTGCTGTTTTAACCCCCTTTAACGTTTGCGCAAATGGACGTTTATTAACGTCCATTTGCGCGTCCCCAGCTATAATCCGCGCTCACATAGTGAGCGCGCATTATAGCTGTTGGGTCCCAGTTGCTATTAGCGACCAGGACCCCTGATAATGCCGGACATCGCCGATCTGGCAGATGTCCGGCATCACCTTTTCAGACGCGGCGATCAAAGTCATCGCCGCGTCTGAAAATGTAATTGAACGCATCCCGGCTGCTCAGCGGGCTGATTGGGACCATCGCGATAAAATCGCGATGTCCCGATCAGCTGGGACGCAGCAGGAGGGTCACTCACCTGCCTCCTGCGCGTCCGCTCCTCAATTGATTGCTCCAAGCCTGAAATTCAGGCTTGAGCAATCAATCATTGATAACACCGATCATTGCCATGTTACTACATGGCAAGTGATCGGTGTCAGGTTCAGTGTGTGCAGTGTTATAGCTCCTAGGGGAGCTATAGCATTGCAAAAAAAAAAAAAAAACTGTTGAAGTATTTGAATAGTTAAGTTAATAAAGATCTTTTAACCCTTGCAATTTTACACGTTTGATCACCCCCCTTTTCCACATCATAAAATAAAATAAAAAATAAAAATTAATAATAAAAAAAAAAAAGAAAAAGAAAAGAAAAGAAAAATACCATAATAGTAATGATAAAAAATTAAAATCTATAAATAAAATAATAATACATAAAATACTGTATATTACAACAACATACACGTGTGGTATCGCCACGTGCCTACATGTCCGTAGTATAAAAAAATAAATAAATTAATTAATAAATATAGTCATTTAAGGCGCTCCGTCTATGGCGTACGTGTATAATATAAAAAAAAAAAAAAAAAACATTACAAATTTATTAATTAATGAATAAAATACATAAATAAGTAATATTACTTGAATAAATAAATTTCACAGTCCAAAATAGCGTATTTTTGACCCCTTTTTATACCGTAAATATGAAAAACAGCGATCTCAAACTCTGATCGAAACGACAATGGTACTGCGGACAGCTTCAGATCACAACGCCAACTATATGAGCACTCATACCGTCCCCACTCCATTGCCCGGCTCCTTACCCCCACCACACTAGCACTCCCCCCCTGCCCACTGCTGCTGCTGCCCCTCCCCCTTTTTCCTCGTGCTCTTCCAGTGCTCCCCATGGTTCTTGCATCCATTGCGCCCCCCCCACGCCTCCCCATCACCTCTCTGCCCCGAGTTCCCAACCCCCCCCCTTCCCCCACTGCTGCCACTGCTGTCCTCCTTCCTCCTGCCTCTCCAATGCCCCCCGTGGAGGGGTAGGGAGTGCTCCCCTGATTTCGTGTTGCTCTTCCCCCCTCTGGGGCCGGATGGGGGCATAGACGTATTTGTCGCCGCTCTCGCTCTGGTCCTGGGGGGCGGCACAGGCGGTGTTTTTTGGGCCTTCTGTTCACCTGCGGGGAGTAGGTGTTTCGGTTCTTCCCGCAGGGTTCTCCCTCGGAGTCCTCTACTGCTGTTTTCCCGGCGTGGTTTCCGGCGCCGTTCCGTGCGGCGGCCGAGTGCCCGCGACCCGGCGGTCTCCAGCGTGCCTTGTCCCACGCCTGCGGCGGTGGTGAAGTGGTTCCTCCCTCTGTTGTGCTTCTCCATTTTCTGGAATTGGTGAGTCTTCTGATGTGGGGCTTTGCCCCTTCCCTGGTTTGTGTGCTTATTGCTACGTCTGTGTAGTGTTCGTCCTTTTGTTCCCGTGTGTTTGTTGAGTTTGGGTCTCGGATATGGGTGTATATCTGTGTTGGTCTCTGGTTGTGAGTTGGGTACGTCTCTTCTTGACGGGGTGCTTTGGTAGGGTATCATTTTCTGCGGTGCGCGCTTGGGTGTGTGGTCTTTTGGCCTTACGCTCTAGGTGGCCGGGGTTTTGCTGACTTAGCTCCCGTAGGCATGTTCCTTTTCCTGAATCGGTGGCTGCCACCCAGTCACGGTTTTGTTTCTTTGGGTTTTCTCCCCCTTTGTTTGGTTTATCTCTCCATCTTAAGTTGTAGTCTCTCTCCGCTGCTCCATTGTCCTAGTATATTTGTCTGCTGTTTTTTCCTGTTTCGCCCAATCTCATGTAGGCATGGGACTCCTGTATGTCGTGCTGGGTGCTTTGGCTGATGTGGCGGAGGGTAGGTTTCGCTTGAGTCTCTGGGGGTAGGTTTTGCTTGTGTCTCCGTTTGTCTTGCCTGTGTGGTTTCTTCTGTTCGTGGTGGTATTCCGGAGGGTGATTCTCCTGTGCTCTACACTTGTTGGGGTGTGGTTTGTTGCTGCAAGGCTGACATGCAAATTTGTGAAGCGTCCATATTTTGTGCTCGCTTCGGCAGCATGTATGTTAAAATTGGAACGATTTTGAGGAGATTAGCATGTCTTCCGCATGCCTTGTTGGCCTTGGTTTGCTGCTTTCCTATGGTCAGGGAGTAATTGCGTTTTCTCTGTTTTGGTTTCTTCAGGGCTCGCTATGTGCCCCGGTTCCGGTCCTTGCTGGTTTACTGAATGTTCCACGTGGAATGTGGTTCAGGGCGGAGTTTTTTCCTGCAGGTTGTCTCTGGCCGCCGAGGGTGTGTGGTATCTGTGCCCCCGCATATGTGCCCCTGGTGCACTAAGGGCTGACGTTCCGGTTGGTTGGGTTTTTTTCAGGCGTGATGCAGTGGACAGGCCTGCTTTCAGTCCCCCGTTGCAGCTCATGGAGAGCTTGCTCTGTTCCCGGGTGTGGCTGGTTTGGTTGGTTGTTGGTGTGGTGTTTTGGTTTTCCAGTGGTGCTGCAGGGTGGTTTACTACTGGGTGTCTTGGTAGTCAGTGGGTTTCTGCCATGCTTGGGTTTTTTGTTTGTGCTTTTTCCTTTGGTGTTGGTTGTGGGACTTTGGGTGCTTGCTTCAGCAGTTCATGTTCTAGGATTGTAACGGTACTGTGTGGGTTGGCGTGGCCCCTGTGCTTGATTGCGCTATAATTTGGTGATGCTTTTCTTTTTTGGGTGTGATTTGAGTGATCGGGGGCGTTTTGTCGGTCTGACATTTGGGGCGTTGTCACTGTTATTATTTCTTTCTTTCGGCTTTCTTCCTGCGCTCGGCTTGTTGCACCTAGTGCTTCGCTGTTTGGAGATAAGGTTTATTTTGCGGCTGTACTCCCTGGGGTCGGTATTGGGTGTTGACGCTTTGTCCCGTTCTCTGGCAGTGGTTCCGGAGGTTGCTCCCTCGGGTGGAGTCGGAAGGTTTGCTCATGTGGCTGTGGAATGGGAGACCACCTCGGGTTCGGGTCCCGGGGTAGGACTGAGTGATACAGTTGTGGTTAAATTTTCGGCCTGTGGGTCATCGTGGAGATTGGTGTATTTCTTGGTCCGCTTTAGTGGCTCCTGCGACTTGGTCGCACTCACGGTGAGGCGCTTGCGAGTAGTTGGGGTTGGTGTGGAGGCCGGGATGTCTACAGTCAAGGAGGGTCCCGAAGGTTCCAAGTGTGTCTGTGGATAGGGGTTTTGTTTTTTGTACCTACAAGGTTCTGCTGTTTGACTTCCTATTTCGTTTTGATAGGCTGTGATAAAATAAGTTAACTGCTGTGTCTCCTATCCAAGGACGTTCGAGATTTGGGCTGTATTCTGCATGTATCCAATTAACATTCTTAGTATGTGACGCTGGGTATCTTCACCTGTTCATGTGAATCACCTACTACTCAGTGCAAAAAAAAAAAAAAAAAAAAAAGGGTGCTTTCCCACTGTGCTGCGATCCAGTGGGGTGAGGTTGCCGCATGACGGGGGGTGATTTTTCTTTTCTGCTTTGCGGTTGGTGGGATGTTGGTGTATACCTAGGGGCTGGGCCCGTGAGCGGGTGGCCTTGCTGTCGGCGACCATTTTTTCCTATCAGTTTTTGGGTCGCTTGGTGGCGGCTGTGGGTCGGATTTTTGGTTGTCGCTTTTGCGTCGTTTTTTCTGATCCGAGGTTTTGCGCTGGCTTTTTTCGGGGCTAGGTGGATGGGGCACTTTCTTTCTCCTCGTCTCCTTCCATGACACTTGGGTGTCTGATGTGTTTTTTGGGTGCCTATTTTGTGCGTTTTCAGGTCCGTCGGTCCGAGATTGCTTAGGCGATCTGGGACACACAGCTTGTGCTGCATGAGGGTCCACGAATGACTGTTTTTTCCTGTTGTCGTCCTATTGTTGATTGGACTGCGGTGGGGGCCTCCCCCCCCACCTCTTTTTCTTTTATGCTCCCCGCCCTCGATTGTCTGTTTTGGGTTTTGGCTTCTCTTTGTAGGAGGGGGTGTTGTGAGTTTGGGATTCGCTCTCTTTTTGTGTCGGTGTCGGCGGAGAGGGCTCAGTTTCCGGAGAGGGTAGCGCAGCGCGTGGGGCGCGGGCGATCTGCTTGTTGCGTTGCTATTTTCGCCCAGTTTGATGTTTCCCACATGTGTTTTTGTTTTGCGAGCGGCTTTCCGCAAGGTGGTGCGAGTGCTGCGGCACTCTTCGGTGTATGGGCGAGAAATGAGAAATGAGTTCACACAAGAGTTAGTGAATACAAAAAAAATAAAAATTACAAAAAATAAAATAAAATGCAAAAACATAGGACCTGGCGGCAGGTACCTCGGATTTCCTGGAGAGGTTATGTGTTGGGAGAATTTCCTGGAGAGGAAATGTGTTGGGCGACTTTCCTGGAGAGGAAATGTGTTGGGCGACTTTCCTGGAGAGGAAATGTGTTGGGCGACTTTCCTGGAGAGGAAATGTGTTGGGTGTGTTCGGGGGGCTGAGTTGGCCCCAGGTGTTGGCTATCCAGTATCTCTTGGGTGGACGGTGAAGACGGTGAAAGCGGGGTCAACCCGGGGTAGACCTCCACACAGGACAGTGTGGCAGCACCTCTTGGGTTGGCAAGAAGCCAATCGGTGTCTTTGTTACAGTTAAATTGTTATTTATATAAGTAATTTTATAAATAAAGCTGTGGCCGATCCCCACCCACGGAAAAGTTGAATTGTTGTTGTGTCAGTTATTATTTAATTAATTATTGTAGTAAGGGGGAGGGGTAGTTATAGCCAGCTCGGAGCTAATTGGGTCTCAACAGTCTGGAGGGGCAAGCTGTGCATAACTAGCTTGCCCCCTGACTGGTGAGCAGTTAAGGGGTTAAGAAATATACAGGCAATGTTTTTTAGCCCCCTCCCCCGCCTGTAAAAACTTGTTGCTAACTATAGTGGTATGTCCCATGGGTGGGGGGGAAGGAGTGCACCAATCAGGGGTCTAATAGTTTCCCGGGCTTTCAAAGGCCCTCCCCTGGGTATTTATAGCTGTGGTGCCTCCCTTCCCCCCTCAATCTGCCCAGGACCCGGAGTTTTGCCCTCCCTCCCTCCCTCCCTTTTTGTATCTCTGTTTATTGTAAGTCACAGCTTGGCGGTAAGAAGACGGTGAAAGCGGGGTCAACCCGGGGTAGACCTCCACACAGGATAGTGTGGCAGCACCTCTCGGGTTGGCAAGAAGCCAATCGGTGTCTTTGTTACAGTTAAATTGTTATTTATATAAGTAATTTTATAAATAAAGCTGTGGCCGATCCCCACCCACGGAAAAGTTGAATTGTTGTTGTGTCAGTTATTATTTAATTAATTATTGTAGTAAGGGGGAGGGGTAGTTATAGCCTGCTCGGAGCTAATTGGGTCTCAACAGTCTTGCAAACTTCAGCTCCTCTCTGAGGCCTCTTAGTTGTTTTCCGAGCTGTTCATACTGAGCCATCTTGGCCTGGATTTTGGACCCAAAGCTGGCCAGGGATTCTTTGGGCCCCTTTACCCCCCATTGCTGGGGTTCTGAGGAAACAGGCTGGATATGGGGATATGATAAACGTATATAAGTATATTAATGGCCCATACAAAAAATATGGAGAAAAACTGTTCCAGGTTAAACCCCCCCAAAGGACGAGGGGGCACTCCCTCCGTCTGGAAAAGAAAAGGTTTAGTCTAAAGGGGCGGCACGCCTTCTTTACCGTGAGGACTGTGAATTTATGGAACGGTCTACCTCAGGAACTGGTCACAGCAGGAACAATTAACAGCTTTAAAACAGGGTTAGATACATTCCTGGAACAAAATAACATTAAAGCTTATGCAGAATTATAAAACTACATCCCTTTCCCTTATCCCCTTACATCCTTCCCTTCAATCCCCTGGTTGGACTTGATGGACGTATGTCTTTTTTCAACCATACTAACTATGTAACTTTGTAACTATGTAACTATGATGCAGACTTTCCACTCCGCTGCCTGGATGAGCTTCTGCTGGAAGCTTTGCAGCTCCCAGCTGAGGTCGGGGAGGGGGCCCCACATGGCTGTGGACCCTGGTGGATCTCCTCACCCCATCCTGACTACTGGCTGTTGCATTTTCCTTTGCACACCCCGCCAGCCGAGAACGGGGGGGGGGGGGGGGGGGGGTGCAAGATGAAGCCCCAGCTTCCCAGGGCTCCATAGCAGGAAAACCTACCCAGGTGTCTGCCACACACCTGGGGAGGGGTGGAAGAAAATCACTGCTTCTCTGGGAAACTCTGGAGCTCAGCAGAACACACCTTCTCTCCAGAGCTGTACTCACTATTCTGCTGGTGAGGTCACTGTGTACATACATTACATTACTGATCCTGTACTGATCCCGAGTGTGTGTGGGATGGGGGTGGGGGACCGGGGGGCCCCCCAAAAAAATTGCTTGCCCAGGGTCCAATCAAAATTAAAGACAGCCCTGTCCATTATACATACACTGTACAGCAATCATACATCCATTATACATACACTGTGTCTGTGACTGTACAACAATCATACATCCAATCCATTATTAATGGATTGGATGTATGATTGCTGTACAGTCACAGTGTATGTATAATGGAGGTATGATTGCTGTACAGTGTATGTATAATAGAGGTATGCTTGCTGTACAGTGTATGTATAATGGAGGTATGATTGCTATACAGTGTATGTATAATGGAGGTATGCTTGCTGTACAGTGTATGTATAATGGAGGTATGCTTGCTGTACAGTGTATGTATAATGGAGGTATGCTTGCTGTATAGTGTATGTATAATGGATGTATGATTGCTGTACAGTGTATGTATAATGGATGTATGATTGCTGTACAGTGTATGTATAATGGAGGTATGATTGCTATACAGTGTATGTATAATGGAGGTATGCTTGCTGTACAGTGTATGTATAATGGAGGTATGCTTGCTGTACAGTGTATGTATAATGGAGGTATGCTTGCTGTATAGTGTATGTATAATGGATGTATGATTGCTGTACAGTCAGTGTATGTATAATGGAGGTATGCTTGCTGTTCAGTCACAGTGTATGTATAATGGATGTATGATTGCTGTACAGTCACAGTGTATGTATAATGGATGTATGATTGCTGTACAGTTTATGTATAATGGAGGTATGCTTGCTGTACAGTGTATGTATGATGGATGTATGATTGCTGTACAGTCACAGTGTATGTATAATGGAGGTATGCTTGCTGTACAGTGTATGTATAATGGAGGTATGCTTGCTGTACAGTGTATGTATAATGGAGGTATGATTGCTGTACAGTGTATGTATAATGGAGGTATGATTGCTGTACAGTGTATGTATAATGGAGGTATGCTTGCTGTACAGTGTATGTATAATGGAGGTATGCTTGCTGTACAGTGTATGTATAATGGATGTATGATTGCTGTACAGTGTATGTATAATGGATGTATGATTGCTGTACAGTCACAGGGTATGTATAATGGAGGTATGCTTGCTGTACAGTGTATGTATAATGGATGTATGATTGCTGTACAGTCACAGTGTATGTATAATGGAGGTACGCTTGCTGTACAGTGTATGTATAATGGATGTTTGATTGCTATACAGTCACAGTGTATGTATAATGGATGTATGATTGCTGTACAGTCAGTGTATGTATAATGGATGTATGATTGCTGTACAGTGTATGTATAATGGATGTATGATTGCTGCACAGTGTATGTATAATGGAGGTATGCTTGCTGTACAGTGTATGTATAATGGAGGTATGATTGCTGTACAGTGTATGTATAATGGATGTATGATTGCTGTACAGTGTATGTATAATGGATGTATGATTGCTGTACAGTGTATGTATAATGGATGTATGATTGCTGTACAGTGTATGTATAATGAATGTATGATTGCTGTACAGTGTATGTATAATGGATGTATGATTGCTGTACAGTGTATGTATAATGAATGTATGATTGCTGTACAGTGTATGTATAATGGAGGTATGCTTGCTGTACAGTGTATGTATAATGGATGTATGATTGCTGTACAGTGTATGTATAATGAATGTATGATTGCTGTACAGTGTATGTATAATGGATGTATTATTGCTGTACAGTGTATGTATAATGAATGTATGATTGCTGTACAGTGTATGTATAATGGAGGTATGCTTGCTGTACAGTGTATGTATAATGGATGTATGATTGCTGTACAGTGTATGTATAATGGATGTATGATTGCTGTACGATGTATGTATAATGGATGTATGATTGCTGTACAGTGTATGTATAATGAATGTATGATTGCTGTACAGTGTATGTATAATGGAGGTATGCTTGCTGTACAGTGTATGTATAATGGATGTATGATTGCTGTACAGTGTATGTATAATGGAGGTATGCTTGCTGTACAGTGTATGTATAATGGAGGCATGCTTGCTGTACAGTGTATGTATAATGAATGTATGATTGCTGTACAGTGTATGTATACTGAATGTATGATTGCTGTACAGTGTATGTATGATGGAGGTATGCTTGCTGTACAGTGTATGTATAATGGATGTATGATTGCTGTACAGACACAGTGTATGTATAATGAATGTATGATTGCTGTACAGTGTATGTATAATGAATGTATGATTGCTGTACAGTGTATGTATAATGGATGTATGATTGCTGTACAGTCACTGTGTATGTATTATGAATGTATGCTTGCTGTACAGTGTATGTATAATGGATGTATGATTGCTGTACAGTGTATGTATAATGGATGTATGATTGCTGTACAGTGTATGAATAATGGATTTATGATTGCTGTACAGTGTATGTATAATGGAGGTATGCTTGCTGTACAGTGTATGTATAATGGAGGTATGATTGTTGTACAGTGTATGTATAATGGATTTATGATTGCTGTACAGTGTATGTATAATGGATGTATGATTGCTGTACAGTGTATGTATAATGGATGTATGATTGCTGTACAGTGTATGTATAATGGATGTATGATTGCTGTACAGTGTATGTATAATGAATGTATGATTGCTGTACAGTGTATGTATAATGGAGGTATGCTTGCTGTACAGTGTATGTATAATGGATGTATGATTGCTGTACAGTGTATGCATTATGGATGTATGATTGCTGTACAGTGTATGTATAATGGATGTATGATTGCTGTACAGTGTATGTATAATAAATGTATGATTGCTGTACAGTGTATGTATAATGGAGGTATGCTTGCTGTACAGTGTATGTATAATGGATGTATGATTGCTGTACAGTGTATGTATAATAGAGGTACGATTGCTGTACAGTGTATGTATAATAGAGGTACGATTGCTGTACAGTGTATGTATAATGAATGTATGATTGCTGTACAGTGTATGTATAATGGATGTATGCTTGCTGTACAGTGTATGTATAATGGAGGTATGCTTGCTGTACAGTGTATGTATAATGGATGTATGATTGCTGTACAGTGTATGTATAATGGAGGTATGCTTGCTGTACAGTGTATGTATAATGGAGGTATGCTTGCTGTACAGTGTATGTATAATGGATGTATGATTGCTGTACAGTGTATGTATACTGAATGTATGATTGCTGTACAGTGTATGTATAATGGAGGTATGCTTGCTGTACAGTGTATGTATAATGGATGTATGATTGCTGTACAGTGTATGTATAATGGAGGTATGATTGCTGTACAGTGTATGTATAATGAATGTGTGATTGCTGTACAGTGTATGTATAATGGAGGTATGATTGCTGTACAGTGTATGTATAATGGATGTATGATTGCTGTACAGTGTATGTATAATGGATGTATGATTGCTGTACAGTGTATGTATAATGGAGGTATGATTGCTGTACAGTGTATGTATAATGAATGTATGATTTCTGTACAGTGTATGTATAATGGAGGTATAATTGCTGTACAGTGTATGTATAATGGAGGTATGCTTGCTGTACAGTGTATGTATAATGGAGGTATGCTTGCTGTACAGTGTATGTATAATGGATGTATGATTGCTGTACAGTGTATGTATACTGAATGTATGATTGCTGTACAGTGTATGTATAATGGAGGTATGCTTGCTGTACAGTGTATGTATAATGTATGTATGATTGCTGTACAGTGTATGTATACTGAATGTATGATTGCTGTACAGTGTATGTATAATGGAGGTATGCTTGCTGTACAGTGTATGTATAATGTATGTATGATTGCTGTACAGTGTATGTATAATGAATGTATGATTGCTGTACAGTGTATGTATAATGGAGGTATGATTGCTGTACAGTGTATGTATAATGAATGTATGATTGCTGTACAGTGTATGTATAATGGAGGTATGGTTGCTGTACAGTGTATGTATAATGGATGTATGATTGCTGTACAGTGTATGTATAATGGATGTATGATTGCTGTACAGTGTATGTATAATGGAGGTATGATTGCTGTACAGTGTATGTATAATGAATGTATGATTTCTGTACAGTGTATGTATAATGGAGGTATGATTGCTGTACAGTGTATGTATAATGGAGGTATGATTGCTGTACAGTGTATATATACTGAATGTATGATTGCTGTACAGTCACAGTGTATGTATAATGGATGTATGATTGCTGTACAGTCACAGTGTATTTATAATGGATGTATGATTGCTGTACAGTGTATGTATAATGGAGGTATGATTGCTGTACAGTGTATGTATAATGGAGGTATGATTGCTGTACAGTGTATGTATAATTGCTGTACAGTGTATGTATAATGGATGTATGATTGCTGTACAGTGTATGTATAATGGATGTATGATTGCTGTACAGTGTATGTATAATGGAGGTATGATTGCTGTACAGTGTATGTATAATGGATGTATGATTGCTGTACAGTGTATGTATAATGGAGGTATGATTGCTGTACAGTGTATGTATAATGGAGCCTCCAATCTAAAAAAAAAGCCTCCAATCCCCAAAAAAGTTTTAATAAAGTTTTTCATTTTGTTTGTATTGATATTTATATGAGTGTAGGTCTGTTTATGTATGTGTGCATGCAAGCAAGAGGGGCTGAAACGTCGCACTGTTTGACATGTGGAATAAATAGTTATTTTTTGGATATTTGGAGTGCCGCACCATTTTTGAAGTTATCAATTGGCTGTGATCGAGCCTGAGGAGCTGGCACCCGCCTACTGTGGTAAAGTAGTGCTGCATTTTTTTCGACATTTATATATATATATATATATATATATATATATATATATATATCTATCTATATAAACACACACACGCGTGTGCGGCATGAGTTTGTGCTTTAGGGTGCACACTCCTCTACACCCCTCTGTCACCCATGTACACTCCTCTACACCCCTCTGTCACCCATGTACACTCCTCTATACCCCTCTGTCACCCATGTACACCCATCTGTCACCCATGTACACTCCTCTACACCCCTCTGTCACCCATGTACACTCCTCTATACCCCTCTGTCACCCATGTACACCCCTCTGTCACCCATGTACACTCCTCTACACCCCTCTGTCACCCATGTACACTCCTCTACACCCCTCTGTCACCCATGTACACCCATCTGTCACCCATGTACACTCCTCTACACCCCTCTGTCACCCATGTACACCCATCTGTCACTCATGTACACTCCTCTAAACCCCTCTGTACACTCCTCTACAGGCTGAAGGTTTATATAAAAAAGATGGCTCCGGGGGGGCGGGGGCTCGGGCCCCTTACTGGTGAACTAGCTGTACCCCCTGATAGCCATGAGAGCTGCTAGTGACCTACTGCTGCTAGGGGGGGCACAAGGGGGGGCCAATCATGATGTAGGGGGGGCCGTGGCCCCCTCTGCCCCCCCCCCCTAGAGACGCCACTGAGAAGACCTGCTGTTACTACTTTGTAAGAGAGGGCACTTTGGTTTTCTTTTATTGCAATTTAAGTTGTTAGTTAATGAAAAATAATAAATATTGTTTTATATATAACTACAGTTAAGGGGAATGTTTTATCAGTTATTCTGCCTAAACATCGGGCAGCATAAAACTGGTGCAGACATCACGATCCCAGGACACCAGGAAAAACACTGAGACACTCGGTCATTCAGAGTCATCTTAGATTGAAAATCCTGCTGAAACCCCGGAAATGAGTCCCTGGGGCTGGTCCCAGCGGGGCGGGTGACGCATCTCTCCCTATGCCAATGGTCTCCAAACTGTGGACCTCCAGCTGTTGCTTAACTAAAACTCCCAGCAAAACTACAACTCCCAGCATGCCCAGACCATTTTTGGAACAACTAGCAGTCCACAGTTTGTAGTCCTAGTCCCTATACAGTTACATTCCTGGCTTCTGCACTACTACTGGAATTGTGTTCCTGGTATCTGGCACTTCCGGGTCAGGTGACGTCATATAACTAGCCATCCAATCAGAGGCTGAGGCTGGACATTGCTTCGGCCCATAACTGAATGAGCAGCTGTGTAACGTCACCTAACCCAGAAGCGCTGGACACTGGGAACTGAATTTCGTGATTCTGGCGGTAGCGCAAGAGCAAGGAAGAGAGGGTTTTTTTATACTGTCTTCCCCAAGCGTTAATACCACATTTCTGCCACAACATAGCTTTCTTATGGAGGCCTGGCAAATCAAATGTCAGGCTTCCCTGTCCCTTCCCTGCTGCCGGCGGCTGCCACAATGACACAATGCTGTGGGGCTGGTATGATCATTTTTTCAGGGTTGGTTTTTAGCCCCAGTTCTGCCCTGGGTGGAGAGAGATATATCTAGCTAAGGCTGCATTCACACCACAATTGTTACAAACCGGATCTGGCTGGGAGATGTGAAAACCAGGCGCTCCCGTATCTCAGCCGGACCCGGACCACATCTCGTTTGAAGGAGCCGACCGGAGTCAGATAATGACTCCAGTCGGCTCAGTTTTGCCCCGTATCCAGATTTGTGACCGTACTTAAAACTGTAGTATACCACGGTTTTAAGTCTGGTCACAAAACCGGATATGGGGCAAAAATAAGCCGACCGGAGTCACTATTTGACTCCGGTCGGCTCATTCAAATGAGATGAGATGGGGGCCGGGTCCGGCTGAGATACGGGAGTGCCTGGTTTTCACATATCCCTATCGGATCCGGTCCCGTATGTAACAATCGTGGGGTGAATACAGCCTAATGTGGAATGGAGGTAGAAGTGGGAAGAAGCCTGCCTACCTACCTAATATATTAAGGCTGAACATTTACTTAGCTAAGAAGGGGAGAGGGAAGGGGGGCACCTTTGTAGTGTTGGTATCTATCTGTATATGATCACTGTATGGAGTTAACCTTGGTCTTTGCCTAGTGGATTTTTTTCAGTAGCAGTGCGGGGATATTAGTCATTCTGCGGTGATACTGGTCATGATGTGGCGATATTACTTGTCCCTTGTATAGTGATATTGATAATTTCAATGTCAATTCACAGGATTTGGTCAGTAACAGTATGACGGTAATATGTATGGGCATAATATTCCTCCTTGTATACTGGTAATATTGGTTTCAGTATACAGGATTTGGTCAGTAACAGTATCATGGTAATATGTATGGTGATAATTTTTCTCCTTGTATACTGGCATTATTGTTAATATTGCTATCAATATACCGGATTTTCACATATAGCCTTTTTAAAACATTGCTGCCATTTTTCATTATAAGCAGGGCCGGTGTTATGGCGGGGCAAACCAGGCAATTGCCTAGGGCCCCCATCCCCCAGGGGTCCTGCCGTCTGCTCAGTAGGGGGGGGGCAACTGTTTTAAAGTGGCCGCAGCGTTGGCTTCTTGTTAAAGATTAGCAGGGGGGCAACTTTAAAACAGTGATCAGCTCCGGGCCCCGTGCCCGCAGGGGGGCCCCGTCACATTCGGGACATCCCTGTGTCCCGAAAAATCTTTTCAGGCCACAAGGATGCCCCGTTTACTTCATAGCGGCCCCGCGTTAACTTTAAAAACGCTGGGGCCGTTGGGAGGAAGCGCACGCAGTGACGGCACTGACGTCACGTGCGTGCGCCCATAGCAACAGTACAGCAGAGCGCAGCTGTGAGGAGGACGTGCGGGTATGGTAAGTGACCTGCGGTCATCTTCAGTGTTCCGACCGCTGCTCCCGGGATGGCCCATAGGCCATAGCAGTAGATCGTGACCGGGATGGCCCATAGGCCATAGCAGTAGATCGTGATCCAGGAGCGGTGGTCGGAATACTCAAGTGGGGCAGTAAACAGGCATACAGCCTCCAGCCATACATTGTATATGGCTGAAGGCTGTATGTCTGTAGGGGAACATTAGTTGCACTATAATTCCACCACATTTGGTGCAGTATAGTTCCCCCACATTAAGTGCAGTCACTTAATGTGGGGATCTATACTGCACCAAATGTGGTGGAATTATAGTGCACCTAATGTGGGGGAACTATACTGAACCTAATGTGGGGAATTATACTGCACCTAATGTGGGGGAACTATACTGCACCTAATGTGGGGAATTATACTGCACCTAATGTGAGGGAACTATACTGCACCTAATGTGGGGGAACTATACTGCACCTAATGTGGGGGAACTACTGTATACTGCACCTAATGTGGGGAAACTACTGTACTTCACCTAATGTGGGGAACTACTGTATACTGCACCTAATGTGGGGAACTACTGTATACTGCACCTAATGTGGGAGGACTACTGTATACTGCACCTAATGTGGGGCAACTACTGTATACTGCACCTAATGTGGGGAAACTACTGTACTTCACCTAATGTGGGGAACTACTGTATACTGCACCTAATGTGGGGGGACTACTGTATACTGCACCTAATGTGGGGGGGGACTACTGTATACTGCACCTAATGTGGGGGGATTACTGTATACTGCACCTAATGTGGGGGGATTACTGTATACTGCACCTAATGTGGGGGGACTACTGTATACTGCACCTAATGTGGGGAACTACTGTATACTGCACCTAATGTGGGGAACTACTGAATACTGCACCTAATTTGGGGGGACTACTGTATACTGCACCTAATGTGGGGGGACTACTGTATACTGCACCTAATGTGGGGGGATTACTGTATACTGCACCTAATGTGGGGGGATTACTGTATACTGCACCTAATGTGGGGGGACTACTGTATACTGCACCTAATGTGGGGAACTACTGTATACTGCACCTAATGTGGGGAACTACTGTATACTGCACCTAATGTGGGGAACTACTGTATACTGCACCTAATGTGGAGGGACTATACTGCACCTAATGTGGGGAACTATTCTGCACCTAATGTGGGGAACTATACTGCCAACCTAATGTGGGGGAACTATACTGCCAACCTAATGTGGGGGAACTATAGTGCACCTAATGTGGAGAACTATACTGCACCTAATGTGGAGAGCTATACTGCACCTAATGTGGGGGAACTATACTGCAACTAATGTGGGGGAACTACACTGCACCTAATGTGGGGGAACTACACTGCACCTAATGTGGGGGAACTACACTGCACCTAATGTGGGGGAACTATACTGCACCTAATGTGGGGAACTATACTGCACCTAATGTGGGGGAACTATACTGCACCTAATGTGGGGAACTATACTGCACCTAATGTGGGGAACTATACTGCACCTAATGTGGGGGAACTACACTGCACCTAATGTGGGGGAACTACTGTATACTGCACCTAATGTGGGGAACTACTGTATACTGCACCTAATGGGGGGAATTATACTGCACCTAATGCGGGGGAACTACTGTATACTGCAACTAATGTGGGGGAACTACTGTATACTGCACCTAATGTGGGGGAACTACTGTATACTGCACCTAATGTGGGGAATTATACTGCACCTCATGTGGGGGAACTACTGTATACTGCACCTAATGTGGGGAATTATACTGCACCTAATGTGGGGAACTATACTGACAACCTAATGTGGGGGAACTATACTGCCAACCTAATGTGGGGGAACTATACTGCCAACCTAATGTGGGGGAACTATACTGCCAACCTAATGTGGGGGAACTATACTGCACCTAATGTGGAGAACTATACTGCACCTAATGTGGAGAACTATACTGCACCTAATGTGGAGAACTATACTGCACCTAATGTGGAGAGCTATACTGCACCTAATGTGGAGAGCTATACTGCACCTAATGTGGAGAGCTATACTGCTCCTAATGTGGGGGACTATACTGCACCAATGTGTGGGACTATACTGCACCTAATGTGGGGAACTATACTGCACCTAATGTGGGGGACTATCAGGGCCGTTTGAAGGAATTTGGGGGCCCCAAGCAAAATGGACATGGAGGCCCCCCCCTCCATAGTAACGCCGACCCTTGAATTCTGGGAGCGCAACGTGAGCGAACGTCAATACGACGCACATTAGGTGCAGCAGTGTTCCCCCTACATTAGGTAGGCAGTCTTCCCCCCACATTAGGTAGGCAGTCTTCCCCCCACATTAGGTGCAGCAGTGTTCCCTACCCATACCTGCTGTCCAGACCCCCCCCCCCTCCCGGGCCATTTTTTTGGTGGGGGTTTGACTGCTGAGACCCCCACCGATCACCTCGGTTAAAATGGTTCTCCAGCTGTTGGAAAGCTAAAACTCCCATCATTCTGGAGAGCCTCTGGCAATGGGAGTTGTAGTTTTGTAACAGCTGAAGAGCCACAGATTGGACACAGTTTTACCCATCATCACTGCAGAACTTACAAGTGACTACAGCTCTGATGGGACAGTCAGGAGAATACACAATGATAGTGACCTGAGTGACGTCTTCTGACTTGAGTGATATCTTCTCTGTTATCTTTTCTTCTTCATCTGGTCCAGAGACCAGGTCTTCCTCCAGCTCCATCTTCTCTGCAGAGTCTGACATCCAGGCATCATTGGCTCCTCACTGTCAGCAGATCCTCATCCTCTGCATGAAGACAGTAATCATTATAACCTTGCCAGAAAGTGTACTCTAAATAATATACTGCCCCACACTGTACCCTGAAGATAATGCTGCCTCACACTGTACCTTGAATATAATGCTTCCACACACTGTACCCTGAATATAATGCTGCCTCACACTGTACCCTGAATATAATGCTGCCTCACACTGTACCGACTATAATGCTGCCACACACTGTACCCTGACTATAATTCTGCCACACACTGTACCCTGAATATAATGCTGCCACACACTGTACCCTGAATATAATGCTGCTCCACACTGTATCCACTGAATATAATGCTTCCACACACTGTACCCTGAAAATAATACTGCCACACACTGTACCCTGAAAATAATACTGCCACACACTGTACCCTGAAAATAATACTGCCACACACTGTACCCTGAATATAATGCTTCCACACACTGTACCCCTGAATATAATACTGCCACACACTGTACCCCTGAATATAATGCTGCCACACCCTGTACCCTGAATATAATGCTGCTCCACACTGCATCCACTGAATACAATACTGCCACACATGCATACACATCATATATACATATACCTCTCCTCATTATTACTATAACTCCCCCCCCCCCCCACCTCTCCTCATCACTATTATAACCGGGGGGGGGGGGGATGAGGAGAGGTGCAGGGGGGGGGGGCACCTCTCATGACCCCCATGACACCCCCCTGCATCTCTCATGACCCCCATAACACCCCTCCTGCATCTCTCATGACCCCCCATAACACCCCCCTGCATCTCTCATGACCCCCATAACACCCCCCTGCATCTCTCATGACCCCCATAACACCCCACTGCATCTCTCATGATCCCCATAACACTCCCCTGCATCTCTCATGACCCCCATAACACCCCCTGCATCTCTCATGACCCCCATAACACCCCCTGCATCTCTCATGACCCCCATAACACCCCCACTGCATCTCTCATGATCCCCATAACACCCCCACTGCATCTCTCATGATCCCCATAACACCCCCTGCATCTCTCATGACCCCCATAACACCCCCTGCATCTCTCATGACCCCCATAACACCCCCTGCATCTCTCATGACCCCCATAACACCCCCCTGCATCTCTCATGAACCCCATAACACCCCTCCTGCATCTCTCATGACCCCCATAACACCCCTCCTGCATCTCTCATGACCCCCATAACACCCCTCCTGCATCTCTCATGACCCCCATAACACCCCTCCTGCATCTCTCATGACCCCCATAACACCCCTCCTGCATCTCTCATGACCCCCATAACACCCCCTGCATCTCTCACGACCCCCATAACACCCCCTGCATCTCTCACGATCCCCATAACACCCCCCTGCATCTCTCACGACCCCCATAACACCCCCCTGCATCTCTCACGACCCCCATAACACCCCCCTGCATCTCTCACGACCCCCATAACACCCCCTGCATCTCTCACGATCCCCATAACACCCCTCCTGCATCTCTCATGACCCCCATAACACCCCTCCTGCATCTCTCATGACCCCCATAACACCCCTCCTGCATCTCTCATGACCCCCATAACACCCCTCCTGCATCTCTCATGACCCCCATAACACCCCTCCTGCATCTCTCATGACCCCCATAACACCCCCTGCATCTCTCATGACCCCCATAACACCCCCCTGCATCTCTCATGACCCCCATAACACCCCTCCTGCATCTCTCATGACCCCCATAACACCCCTCCTGCATCTCTCATGATCCCCATAACACCCCTCCTGCATCTCTCATGACCCCCATAACACCCCTCCTGCATCTCTCATGACCCCCATAACACCCCTCCTGCATCTCTCATGACCCCCATAACACCCCCTGCATCTCTCATGACCCCCATAACACCCCCCCTTCATCTCTCATGACCCCATAACACCCTCCTGCATCTCTCACGATCCCCATAACACCTCTCCTGCATCTCTCATGACCCCCATAACACCCCCTGCATCTCTCATGACCCCCATAACACTCCACTGCATCTCTCATGATCCCCATAACACCCCCCTGCATCTCTCATGACCCCCATAACACCCCACTGCATCTCTCATGACCCCCATAACACCTCTCCTGCATCTCTCATGACCCCCATAACACCCCCCTGCATCTCTCATGATCCCCATAACACCCCCCTGCATCTCTCATGACCCCCATAACACCCCCCTGCATCTCTCATGACCCCCATAACACCCCCCTGCATCTCTCATGACCCCCATAACACCCCCCTGCATCTCTCATGACCCCCATAACACCCCTCCTGCATCTCTCACGATCCCCATAACACCCCTCCTGCATCTCTCATGACCCCCATAACACCCCCCTGCATCTCTCACGACCCCCATAACACCCTCCTGCATCTCTCACGACCCCCATAACACCCTCCTGCATCTCTCACGACCCCCATAACACCCCTCCTGCATCTCTCACGATCCCCATAACACACCTCCTGCATCTCTCATGACCCCCATAACACTCCCTATATCTATCATGACCCCCATAACACCCCTCCTGCATCTCTCATGACCCCCATAACACCACCCCTGCATCTCTCATGACCCCCATAACACCCCCCCTGCATCTCTCATGATCCCCATAACACCCCCCTGCATCTCTCATGACCCCCATAACACCCCTCCTGCATCTCTCATGACCCCCATAACACCCCTCCTGCATCTCTCATGATCCCCATAACACCCCACTGCATCTCTCATGACCCCCATAACACCCCTCCTGCATCTCTCATGATCCCCATAACACCCCTCCTGCATCTCTCATGATCCCCATAACACCCCTCCTGCATCTCTCATGATCCCCATAACACCCCTCCTGCATCTCTCATGATCCCCATAACACCCCTCCTGCATCTCTCATGATCCCCATAACACCCCTCCTGCATCTCTCATGATCCCCATAACACCCCCCTGCATCTCTCATGATCCCCATAACACCCCCTGCATCTCTCATGATCCCCATAACACTCCCTATATCTATCATGACCCCCATAACACCCCTCCTGCATCTCTCATGACCCCCATAACACCCCCTGCATCTCTCATGACCCCCATAACACCCCCTGCATCTCTCATGACCCCCATAACACCCCCCTGCATCTCTCATGATCCCCATAACACCTCCTGCATCTCTCATGACCCCCATAACACCCCTCCTGCATCTCTCATGATCCCCATAACACCCCCCTGCATCTCTCATGACCCCCATAACACCCCTCCTGCATCTCTCATGACCCCCATAACACCCCCTGCATCTCTCATGACCCCCATAACACTCCACTGCATCTCTCATGATCCCCATAACACCCCCCTGCATCTCTCATGACCCCCATAACACCCCCCTGCATCTCTCACGACCCCCATAACACCCCCCTGCATCTCTCACGATCCCCATAACACCCCCTGCATCTCTCACGATCCCCATAACACCCCATCTGCATCTCTCATGACCCCCATAACACCCCTCCTGCATCTCTCATGACCCCCATAACACCCCTCCTGCATCTCTCATGACCCCCATAACACCCCCTGCATCTCTCATGACCCCCATAACACCCCCTGCATCTCTCATGACCCCCATAACACCCCCCTGCATCTCTCATGACCCCCATAACACCCCCCTGCATCTCTCATGACCCCCATAACACCCCTCCTGCATCTCTCATGATCCCCATAACACCCCTCCTGCATCTCTCATGATCCCCATAACACCCCTCCTGCATCTCTCATGACCCCCATAACACCCCTCCTGCATCTCTCATGACCCCCATAACACCCCCTGCATCTCTCATGACCCCCATAACACCCCCCCTTCATCTCTCATGACCCCATAACACCCTCCTGCATCTCTCACGATCCCCATAACACCTCTCCTGCATCTCTCATGACCCCCATAACACCCCCTGCATCTCTCATGACCCCCATAACACTCCACTGCATCTCTCATGATCCCCATAACACCCCCCTGCATCTCTCATGACCCCCATAACACCTCTCCTGCATCTCTCATGACCCCCATAACACCCCCCTGCATCTCTCATGATCCCCATAACACCCCCCCTGCATCTCTCATGACCCCCATAACACCCCCCTGCATCTCTCATGACCCCCATAACACCCCTCCTGCATCTCTCATGACCCACATAACACCCCTCCTGCATCTCTCACGACCCCCATAACACCCCCCTGCATCTCTCACGACCCCCATAACACCCTCCTGCATCTCTCACGACCCCCATAACACCCTCCTGCATCTCTCACGACCCCCATAACACACCTCCTGCATCTCTCATGACCCCCATAACACTCCCTATATCTATCATGACCCCCATAACACCCCTCCTGCATCTCTCATGACCCCCATAACACCCCCCTGCATCTCTCATGACCCCCATAACACCCCCCTGCATCTCTCATGACCCCCATAACACCCCCCTGCATCTCTCATGACCCCCATAACACCCCCCCTGCATCTCTCATGATCCCCATAACACCCCTCCTGCATCTCTCATGATCCCCATAACACCCCTCCTGCATCTCTCATGATCCCCATAACACCCCTCCTGCATCTCTCATGATCCCCATAACACTCCCTATATCATGACCCCCATAACACCCCTCCTGCATCTCTCATGACCCCCCCCCCCCCCCCCCCCCCCCCCCCCCCCCCCCCCCCCACACACACACACACACACACACACAAACACCTCTCATCACCATTGCAGTCCCCTGACAACCATACAATCCCCCGGGCCCCCCGCGCCAGTTTACTTACCCTGCCGGGGATCGTTGCAGAGGCGGGAGTCTGCTGCTGCTCCTGTCACTGCACGGAGGATGCTGGAGGTTCCCGCGGGGACGCAAGCAGGGACAGGTCAGGTGATTGGCGTAAACGTGCGTGCCTGCGCGGGGCACGTGACGTCTCTACTCCAATCATCCCCTGACCTGTCCGGTGCCGGCCCTGCTTTGTTTCTTAAGGGGCCCGCGCCCCTCAAAAATGTAATTTTGGTGAAATGTGCGGGCCCCCCGAAGTGTCCCGTCGCTACAGGACGGGCAAGCACCGGCTCTGCTCGGGGCCCCCCAGCCAGCTCGGGGCCCCAAGCAATTGCTTGGTTTGCCGGTCCGGTAGCGACGGGCCTGGGGACTATACTGCACCAATGTGTGGGACTATACTGCACCTAATGTGGGGAACTATACTGCACCTAATGTGGGGGACTATACTGCACCTAATGTGGGGGAACTATACTGCACCTAATGTGGGGAGAACTATACTGCACCTAATGTGGGGAGAACTATACTGCACCTAATGTGGAGGGAACTATACTGCACCTAATGTGGGGAGAACTATACTGCACCTAATGTGGGGAGAACTATACTGCACCTAATGTGGGGAGAACTATACTGCACCTAATGTGGAGGGAACTATACTGCACCTAATGTGGGGAACTATACTGCACCTAATGTGGGGAACTATACTGCACCTAATGTGGGGAACTATACTGCACCAATGTGGGGAGAACTATACTGCACCTAATGTGGGGGAACTATACTGCACCTAATGTGGGGAGAACTATACTGCACCTAATGTGGGGGAACTATACTGCACCTAATGTGGGGGAACTATACTGCACCTAATGTGGGGAGAACTATACTGCACCTAATGTGGGGAGAACTATACTGCACCTAATGTGGAGGGAACTATACTGCACCTAATGTGGAGGGAACTATACTGCACCTAATGTGGGGAACTATACTGCACCTAATGTGGGGAACTATACTGCACCTAATGTGGGGGAACTATACTGCACCTAATGTGGGGGAACTATACTGCACCTAATGTGGAGGGAACTATACTGCACCTAATGTGGGGGAACTATACTGCACCTAATGTGGAGGGAACTATACTGCACCTAATGTGGGGAACTATACTGCACCAATGTGGGGAGAACTATACTGCACCTAATGTGGGGGATCTATACTGCACCTAATGTGGGGAACTATACTGCACCTAATGTGGGGGACTATACTGCACCTAATGTGGGGAGAACTATACTGCACCTAATGTGGAGGGAACTATACTGCACCTAATGTGGGGAACTATACTGCACCAATGTGTGGGACTATACTGCACCTAATGTGGGGAACTATACTGCACCAATGTGGGGAGAACTATACTGCACCTAATGTGGGGGATCTATACTGCACCTAATGTGGGGGAACTATACTGCACCTAATGTGGGGAGAACTATACTGCACCTAATGTGGAGGGAACTATACTGCACCTAATGTGGGGAGAACTATACTGCACCTAATGTGGGGAACTATACTGCACCTAATGTGGGGAACTATACTGCACCTAATGTGGGGGAACTATACTGCACCTAATGTGGGGAGAACTATACTGCACCTAATGTGGGGAGAACTATACTGCACCAATGTGTGGGACTACACTGCACCTAATGTGGGGGAACTATACTGCACCTAATGTGGGGAGAACTATACTGCACCTAATGTGGGGAGAACTATACTGCACCTAATGTGGAGGGAACTATACTGCACCTAATATGGGGAGAACTATACTGCACCTAATGTGGGGGAACTATACTGCACCTAATGTGAGGAACTATACTGCACCTAATGTGGGGGAACTATACTGCACCTAATGAGGGGGGGATTATATACTGCACCTAATTTGGGGGAACTATACTGCCAACCTAATGTGGGGAGCTATACTGCACCTAATGTGGAGGGAACTGTACTGCACCTAATGTGGAGAGCTATACTGTACCTAATGTGGGGAACTATACTGCACCTAATGTGGGGGCACTATACTGCACCTAATGAGGGGGGGGGGGACTATATACCTCACCTAATGTGGGGGAACTATACTGTCAACCTAATGTGGGGAGCTATACTGTACCTAATGAGGGGGGGGGGGAGGACTATATATTGCACCTAATGTGGGGGAACTATACTGCCAACCTAATGTGGGGATCTATACTGCACCTAATGTGGAGGGAACTGTACTGCACCTAATGTGGAGAGCTATACTGCAACTAATGTGGAGAACTATACTGCACCTAATGTGGAGAACTATACTGCACCTAATGTGGGGAGAACTATACTGCACCTAATGTGGGGAGAACTATACTGCACCTAATGTGGGGAGAACTATACTGCACCTAATGTGGGGGACTATACTGCACCTAATGTGGGGAGAACTATACTGCACCTAATGTGGGGGAACTATACTGTACCTAATATGGGGAGAACTATACTGCACCTGAAGTGGGGGAACTATACAGCCAACCTAATGTGGGGGAACTATACTGCACCTAATGTGGGGGACTGTACTGCACCCAATGTGGGGGACTATACTGCACCTAATGTGGGGAGAACTATACTGCACCTAATGTGAAGAGCTATACTGCACCTAATGTGGGGGAACTATACTGCACCTAATGTGGGGAACTACACTGCACCTAATGTGGGGGAACTATACTGCACCTAATGAGGGGGGACTATATACTGCACCTAATGTGGGGGAACTATACTGCCAACCTAATGTGGGGAGCTATACTGCACCTAATGTGGAGGGAACTGTACTGCACCTAATGTGGAGAGCTATACTGTACCTAATGTGGTGAACTATACTGCATCTAATGTGCGGGAACTATACTGCACCTAATGAGGGGGGGGTGGGGATTATATACTGCACCTAATGTGGGGGAACTATAATGCCAGCCTAATGTGGAGAGCTATACTGCACCTAATGTGCAGGGAACTGTACTGCACCTAATGTGGAGAGCTATACTGTACCTAATGTGGGGAACTATACTGCACCTAATGTGGGGGCACTATACTGCACCTAATGAGGGGGGGGGGACTATATACTGCACCTAATGTGGGGGAACTATACTGTCAACCTAATGTGGGGAGCTATACTGTACCTAATGAGGGGGGGGGGGGAGGACTATATATTGCACCTAATGTGGGGGAACTATACTGCCAACCTAATGTGGGGATCTATACTGCACCTAATGTGGAGGGAACTGTACTGCACCTAATGTGGAGAGCTATACTGCAACTAATGTGGAGAACTATACTGCACCTAATGTGGAGAACTATACTGCACCTAATGTGGGGAGAACTATACTGCACCTAATGTGGGGAGAACTATACTGCACCTAATGTGGGGAGAACTATACTGCACCTAATGTGGGGAGAACTATACTGCACCTAATGTGGGGGACTATACTGCACCTAATGTGGGGAGAACTATACTGCACCTAATGTGGGGGAACTATACTGTACCTAATATGGGGAGAACTATACTGCACCTGAAGTGGGGGAACTATACAGCCAACCTAATGTGGGGGAACTATACTGCACCTAATGTGGGGGACTGTACTGCACCCAATGTGGGGGACTATACTGCACCTAATGTGGGGAGAACTATACTGCAACTAATGTGAAGAGCTATACTGCACCTAATGTGGGGGAACTATACTGCACCTAATGTGGGGAACTATACTGCACCTAATGTGGGGAACTACACTGCACCTAATGTGGGGGAACTATACTGCACCTAATGAGGGGGGACTATATACTGCACCTAATGTGGGGGAACTATACTGCCAACCTAATGTGGGGAGCTATACTGCACCTAATGTGGAGGGAACTGTACTGCACCTAATGTGGAGAGCTATACTGTACCTAATGTGGTGAACTATACTGCATCTAATGTGCGGGAACTATACTGCACCTAATGAGGGGGGGGGGATTATATACTGCACCTAATGTGGGGGAACTATAATGCCAGCCTAATGTGGAGAGCTATACTGCACCTAATGTGCAGGGAACTGTACTGCACCTAATGTGGAGAGCTATACTGCACCTAATGTGGAGAGCTATACTGCACCTAGTGTGGGGAGAACTATACTGCACCTAATGTGGGGAGAACTATACTGCACCTAATGTGGGGAGAACTATACTGCACCTAATGTGGGGAGAACTATACTGCACCTAATGTGGGGAGAACTATACTGCACCTAATGTGGGGAGAACTATACTGCACCTAATGTGGGGGAACTATACTGTATCTAATGTGGGGAGAACTATACTGCACGTGAAGTGGGGGAACTATACTGCACCTAATGTGGGGAGAACTATACTGCACCTAATGTGGGGAACTATACTGCACTTAATGTGGGGAACTATACTGCACCTAATGTGGAGAGCTATACTGCACCTAATGTGGGGAGAACTATACTGCACCTAATGTGGGGGAACTATACTGCACCTAATGTGGGGAGAACTATACTGCACCTAATGTGGGGAGAACTATACTGCACCTAATGTGGGGAGAACTATACTGCACCTAATGTGGCGGACTATACTGCACCTAATGTGGGGGAACTATACTGTACCTAATGTGGTTAGAACTATACTGCACCTAAAGTGGGGGAACTATACAGCACCTGAAGTGGGGGAACTATACTGCACCTTATGTGGGGGACTATACTGCACCTAATGTGGGGGACTATACTGCACCTAATGTGGGGGACTATACTGCACCTAATGTGGGGGACTATACTGCACCTAATGTGGGGGAACTATACTGCACCTAATGTGGGGAGAACTATACTGCACCTGAAGTGGGGGAACTATACTGCACCTAATGTGGGGAGAACTATACTGCACCTAATGAGGGGGACTATACTGCACCTAATGTGGGGGAACTATACTGCACCTAATGTGGGGGAACTATACTGCACACCTAATGTGGGGGAGCTATACTCTTTACCTAATGTGGGGGGAACTATACAAAAATATAAAATTGTACTATTTTGATCCCTATAACTCTTATTTTTCTGTATATGGGGATGTGAGGGTAATTTTTTGCGCTGTGATTTGTAGTTTTTATCGGTACCATTTTTGTTTTGATGGGACTTTTCAATAGCTTTTTAGATATTTTTTTTATAGTATTTGAAGTGACCAAAATTGTTCAAATCTAGTTAGTGCACTACTATGACTTTTGGGGCCCCACTTTTGATTTTGCCTAAGGCCATGCTAAGCCTAAAACCGGCCCTGATTATAAGGGAGTGTTGTGCCATTTTACTTTTTGAATTTGTGGTGGACTATGATCAGGTCTTGGTCGCTGACACCACTTTATTGAAAAATTTGGCAAAGTACTGGTGTATTCCTTCTGTGATATATATATATATATGTATAGCCACGCAAAGTGATACGCCTGTGCTCGGTGGCTGTTTGCCGGCACAATGACACAATGCTGTGGGGCTGGTATACAGTAATTTCCAGGGCTGGATTTCATCCCCAGTCCGGCCCTGTCCCAAGGATAGGGGATAAGTTTCAGATTGCGGGGGTCCGACCGCTGGGGGGCCCCGTGATCTCCTGTACGGGGCCCTGGCTCGCTGGCCAGATAGCGCAGGTTGACCGCCAGATGAAGGGGCAGCCGACACGCCCCCTCAAAAAAAGCGCTATAGCAGAGCCAGAAATTGCCAAAGGCAGCGCTGCATCAGTCCCCCAAAAAATGTGAGTTCCTGGATTTAAATATCTATATTCAGGATGGCTGTTCGCATACTGCCAACTATTTTAAGGAGGTGAATGCAAACAGATACCTCGACTTTAACAGTTGCCATCTTAAATAATGGAAGAAGAACATTCCATTCGGTCAAATGAAAAGAATCCGAAGGAATTGTTCTTCCACACAAAAATACCTACAACAACTAGAGAACCTGGAGGATCGTTTTAAACAAAAAGGGTATCCCAAACCCCTTATACAAGGAGCACGCCAGAGAGTGGACGAATTAGAACAAAGTGCTTGCTTGAAAAATAATAAACAGGGTAATGCAGAGGGGGGTTATAATGATGAATTTGATTCTGTTTTTCTAACTAGGTATTACACTTCACACACCAATATTTTTTTATAATTTTTTTTTATTTTTTTTTTGTATAGGTAATATCACCAGCTCATATTATTGTGTCATGATTACTGGCACCATATGTAGTCCCCCAGTTATTCTTCTTTAGATGTTTTCCGTGTCCTGTGCAGTATCTCTCCCAGAAGTCCACTTGATGGCCCCCGTGGTGGTCTACACCCCGAAGTCATCAATTTTTACTCTAAGAGAGAGTGTGCAGCTGTTTCTGGAGACGGTCAACAATAACCTCTGCATGGTGGAATAATAGGTCACGATGTTTATCAGGATCAGTAGAAGCATCACCCACTCGATGATTATGATGGGGATTTCACGGATCTCGTCCCAGTCTTCATCATTATGGAATAATTCCTTTAATGTTTCATATCCAAAATAGAAAACTACACAGACAAAAGTCAGGCCACAGCAGGTGCATCTACTATGGTGGATGACTTTTTTTGCTCCTGGTAATTTATACATCTGGATGGACTGCCCAAGGTAGTATAAGGCTTCACATGTAATGGAAATTATCGTGCTGACAAAGTGTATCCTGGGATATTCTTCGGGGGACAATACATGCATAACAGCTGTGGAAAAACAGGAGGCCCACACAATGGCCAGCAGGATCCTCTGGATCAGGACCTGATGACCCCTGAACTCTTCAGTATGCATAACCATATACTTATAAATAAGAAAGGTTAGTACCAAAGTGCCAATGGACGTCCCTATAAATCCAATTCTGAATAATATGCTTTCGGGAAAGACATTTCCCACGTCACTGTGAAGGAAAAGAAACCAATGTTATTATGGATATTTCCTCACTCCCAACCCATGAAATAAGAATCATTTGCTTGTTTATCTTACCTGATGCTCATCAGTGGCGAGGCTGCATGGCCGAGGACGACCGTCATGATGTAGCTGGTGGCAAGCCAGGCCGCACACCAAAACGCCAACAGGAGGGGGACGAACCCCAGTCCTTTTAGCTCCATTTCAGACAAGTAGAAAAAGAAGACGCTAATCTCACTATTCTCACTAATCGCACTGGAACAGACTGAAGGCTCGGGCGGCTGTCAGTGGGATGTCAGGCCTCCAGCTGTCTATGACATCACATGTGACATGTCAGAATGACTGCTTGTTTCTTTGAGCTGCCATGATTTAGTATCTGCTATAGACAGAACCTGATGTTTTTACTATGGACCTTACAGACCTCAGAACCCAAGTAATTAGTGCAGGGGCTCCATTTTGATCATCTCATATTTCACATTATTTGAGTTCCAGGGCTCAGATACATTTGCACCCTCTATAGCAGTGGTCTTCAAGCTGTGAACCCCCAACCGCTGCAGAACCACAACTCCCAGCATGCCCAGACAGCAACTTTGCATAAGGAAATAGTCTAATTAAACTTTTCTTATATATAGAATCCCTGAAATCTCCAATCTCTCCTTTTATTGCTTTATGATCTGTGTTACTTATTTGTAAAAAACAATGTTTGTGATTGTCTTCCCCCCACACACTTATGGGCTATCTCTTCAAACGACTTTATTTGACCTAAAGCGTATAATTGATTTACATAAATAAGCCCCTTTTCATCCAAAAGAGTGAATCTTTAATTTTAAGGAACTCTTTAAGTGCTTTATTCGACCATAATGAAGTAAAGTCAAAACTCCATGTGATTTAAAAAATAAATTTAAGTTCCCCCCATACTTAATTATCTAGATATGCATGGGTGTAGTGAGTATCCCAGCTTCCAAAATCTCAAAAATATCCTTCATTTTTCAGAGGCTTTTTCAAAAATGAAAGAAGCGATCTGATTGGTTGCTATGGGCAACTCAGAAACTTTTCCTCTGGGCAGGTTTTGATAAATCTCCCTCTATGGGGGAGATTCATTAAGACCAGTGTAGAGGAAGAGTTGTGCAGTTGCCCATAGCAACCAGATTGCTTCTTTCATTTTTCACAATGCCTTTGCAAAATGAAAGAAGCGATCTGATTGGTTGCTATGGGCAACTCAGCATATTTTCCTGGAAAAGTTTCTGAGTTGCCCATAGCAACCAATCAGATTACTTCCTTCATTTTTCAGAGACTTTTTCAAAAATGAAAGAAGCGATCTGATTGGTTGCTATGGGCAACTCAGCAGCTTTCCCCATAGACCACAATGGGCCTACTGGTTTCAATGGGCAAAAAATCAGAGTTAATGCACTAGACACAGTTCTCTATACCATTAACCCCTTCCCGACCTATGACATACCTGTACGTCATGGGTGGCAAGGTGTTCCCGACCCATGACATACAGGTACGTCATGAACATTTTTGCCGCTACTCGCGGCATCCCGCAGCGCCCGGTAAGATGGTGGCTATCACTGATAGCCAGCCATCTTACCATGCGACCACGGGGGGTTTCATCCCCCACCCCCCCCCCCCCCAGCGATCGCTGCTATCAGCTGGTCAACTCTGACTAGCTAATAGCAGCGTTTCGCTATCAGAATATTTAGCAGCGCGGTGTGTAAGTCCCGATCACGGGGATCGGGACACACACCGCTCTGCTAAGTGTCCCTTACCCATCCCCCGGCATCACTTACCCGACCATGCGGTGTCCCGAGTGGTCCCGTTGCGAGCGACGTCCTCCAGGCGGTCCCGGCGGCGCTGCGTCCCGGAGGTGAGTTTCCGGCAGCAGTGCGGCATCTTCATTGGCAGCAGTGAGATCGCCGTAAAGCGATCTCACTGCTGCCTCTGGGAGTTTCAAAACGGCAACTCCCAGCATGCCCAGACAGCCTTTGGCTTTCTGGGCATGCTGGGAGTTGTAGTTTTGTAACATCTGGAGGTCCACAGTTTGGAGACCACTGTATAATGGTCTCCAATCTGTGCTGTTCCAGATGTTGCAAAACTACAACTCCCAGCATGCTCAGTCTGTTCAGGCATGCTGGGAGTTGTAGTTCTCTAACATCTGGAAGAGCATAGATTGGAGACCATTATACAGTGGTCTCCAAACTGTGGACCTCCAGATATTGCAAAACTACAACTCCCAGCATGCCCAGACTGCCCAAGCATGCTGGAAGTTGTAGTTCGGCAACATCTGATCCTTCAGATATTGCCGAACTACAACTTCCAGCATGCTTGGGCAGTCTGGGCATGCTGGGAGTTGTAGTTTTGCAACAACTGGAGGCACACTAGTTGGGAAACATTGTCCGTTTGCTACCTCAGTGCCTCCAGCTGTTTCAATTGTTGCAAAACTATAACTCCCAGCATGCACTGACAGACCATGCATGCTGGGAGTTGTAGTTTTTCAACAGCTGGAGGCACACTGGTTTGGAAACGCTAAGTTTGGTTGCAAAACACTTGAAAGTTTATTACTTAACTTAGTGTTTCCAAACCAGTGTGCCTCCAGCTGTTGCAAAACTACAACTCCCAGCATGCACGGACAGCCAAAGGGCATGCTCGGAGTTTGCAACAGCTGGATGTTTGCCCCCTCCCCCCAATGTGAATGTACAGGGTACACTCACATGGGCGGAGGTTTACAGTGAGTGCTGCAAGTTTGAGATGGCGCAAAATTTGCGCTGCAGCTCAAACTCCCAGCGGCAAACTTGCTGTGAACCTCTGCCCATGTGACTGTACCCTAAAAACACTACACTAACACTAACCTAAAATAAAAAGTAAAAAACACTACATATACACATTATCCCTACACAGCCCCCAAAAAAATGAAAAACGTCTGGTACGCTACTGTTTCCAAAACGGAGCCTCCAGCTGTTGCAAAATAATAACTCCCAGTATTGCCGGACAGCCATTGACTGTCCAGGCATGCTGGGAGTTTTGCAACAGCTGGAGGCACCCTGTTTGGGAATCATTGGCATAGAATACCCCTATGTCCACCCCTATGCAAATCCCTAATTCAGGCCTCAAATGCGCATGGCGCTCTCTCACTTTGGAGCCCTGTTGTATTTCAGGGCAACAGTTTTGGGACACATATGGGGTATTGCCGTACTCGGGAGAAATTGCCTTACAAATTTTGGGGGGCTTTTTCTTCTTTAACCCCTTATGAAAAGGTGAAGTTGGGGTCTACACCAGCATGTTAGTGTAAAAAAATAATTTTTTTACTCTGACATGCTGGTGTTGCCCTATACTTTTCATTTTCACAAGAGGTAAAAGGGGAAAAAAGATCCTCTAAATTTGTAATGCAATTTCTCCCGAGTATGGAGATACCCCATATGTGGGCGCAAAGTGCTCTGGGGGCGCACAACAAGGCTCAGAAGGGAGAGTGCACCATGTACATTTGAGGCGATTTGCACAGGGGTGGCTGATTGTTACAGCAGTTCTCGGAATCAGAATGATAAGTAAAAGCATTCCAGAGTTATTAATGTTTAAAGTGACAGTGGTCAGATTTTCAAAAAATGCCCAGGACCTGAAGGTGAAAATGGGCTGGGTCATGAAGGGGTTAAAGGGGTACTCCGGTGAAAACCTTTTTTTTCTTTTAAATCCACTGGCTCCGGAAAGTTAAACAGATTTGTAAATTACTTCTATTAAAAAATCGTAATCTTTCCTGTACTTATTAGCTGCTGAATACTACAGAGGAAATTATTTTCTTTTTGGAATGCTCTCTGATGACATCACGAGCACAGTGCTCTCTGCTGACGTTATTATAATAATAATAATAATAATAATGTCTTTATTTATTGTTGTCCTTAGTGGGATTTGAACCCTCTCCAGCTCCACTATATCTTTCTTGTACACTGGTGCTCAGTACTGTACACAGTACTCTATGTGAGGACTGACTAGTGATTTGTACAGCGGTAGCATTATTTCCTTGTCGTCGGCATCTATGCCCCTATTGATGTACCCCATGATTTTATTAGCCTTGGCAGCAGCTGCCCGACACTGGTCACTACAGCTAAGTTTACTGTTACCTAAGGCTCCTAAGTCCTTTTCCATGTCAGTCGTCCTAAGTGTTCTTCCATTTAATACATAATCCCAGCTCGGATTTTTGCATTACCTTACATTTATCAGTGTTGAACCTCATCTGCCACTTCCCAGCCCAAACCTCCAACCTATCCAGATCCATTTGTAACAGTGCACTGTCCTCTATAGTGTTTACCACTTTACAGAGTTTGGTGTCATCTGCAAAGATTGCTACTTTACTATTCAACCCCTCTGCAAGGTCATTCATGAATATATTAAATAGGACAGGACCCAAGACGGACCCCTGTGGTACCCCACTAGTAACAGTCACCCAATCAGAATAAGTACCATTAATAAACACCCTCTGTTTCCTATCATTGAGCCAGTTACTTACCCACTTGCGCACATTCTCACCCAGCCCAAACCTTCTCATTTTATGCACCAACCTTTTATGTGGAACCGTATCAAATGCTTTGGAAAAATCCAGATATACGACATCCAGCGATTGCCCCTGGTCCAGTCTTGTGCTCACCTCCTCATAAAAGCTGATCAGGTTAGTTTGACAGGATCAATCCCTCATAAATCCATGCTGATACAGGGTCATACATTTATTTTTATCAAGATATTCCAAAATAGCATCTCTTAGGAAACCCTCAAACAATTTACCGAGGTTAAACTAACAGGTCTATAATTCCCGGGGTCACCTTTTGACCCCTTCTTAAATATTGGCACCACATTTGCCATGCGCCAGTCCTGGGGAACAGTCCCTGTCACTATAGAGTCCCTGAATATTAAAAATTGGGGTCTGTCTATTACATTACTTTTTTTTTATATTTTTTTTATTTTAATATTAAACAATTACAAAAATACATTGTACAAATCCGATAAAACAACATCACCAATCGGAAGAAAAGCAAAAGCCATAGAAGCCAAATCCATACTTGTTTACATCCAAGAGTATGTCTAATCAAATTTGCCCATCTTACCAATAGCTCCCAGCAGTATAAACTCTATCGTACGAGGTACCTTCACAGGGATTTTACTTTCTACCTCTTTTATTACAGATTCCCAGAAAACAGATATCTTCTCACACGACCAAAAACTATGTAAATAGTCCGCCTCTTCCAAACCACATTTAACACACTGTGAAGTGATTCTCACCCCTATCCTATGTAAATGAAGCGCGGAATAGTGGGTCTTGTGTAATATCTTAAATTGTGTAATTTTATGTTCCATATTACGAGAAACCTTGCTTATATTTTGGGCCATAATGTCCCAATCTTCCTCAGACACAGTACCCACTATTCCGGACCATTTGTCTTTAATTCTGTCGATCCCCCTTACTCCAATAATCTTATTTAATTTCTTATACAAAATTGATATTCCTTTTTTTTTTTAAAGTGCTCTATTTGAGTTAGTGCTTCTATGAAATTGTGTTTCTGTGCTACATATATCTCCTTATCTATCGTGTTATGGACTGCATGACTAACTTGCCAATAGTACAGCCAATCGTTATCACTAATATCATACCCCCTTTTTATGTGCTCAAATGAAAAGAGTTGTCCTTTATCAAATAATTGTTCCAGTCGTTTTATACCCTTACTATCCCAAAAAGTTGACTCACACTTCACCAATTCTTTAAATTTATTGTTACCCCATAGGGGTGTGAACCCAAAACTATTTCCTACATGTAATTCTCCCATTAATCTTTCAAATACTTTCCTATATTTATACAATAACATCGTGTTATTTGACCCACTCTCCTCATAATCATCTCATTCCAACACCTCATATATGTTCACTTTCTCCTTATCTACTACAATCTTCTCCAGATATCTAAAATTTCTCCAATTCACGATTCGTACCAACTGCGCGGCCATGTAATAAACAAAGAAATTGGGCATATCCAATCCCCCCCTATCTCCAGGGGCCATAAAATATCTGTACTTCAGACGAACCCTTTTTCTTCCCCATAACAATCTACCCAGTATCACTTCTATCTTCCGGAACCAGCATTTGCCGATCCACACTGGCGAGGTAGCAAGAAAAAAAAGGATCTGTGGGAGGACCACCATTTTTATTATCGCCATCCTTTCTGACATAGAGAAGGGCATTTTAATCCATACTTCTACTCTCTTCGCTAAACTATTCAAAAGGGGCAGTATATTGTTAATCACAAACCTATCATTCGTGGCTGCTATTTTTACTCCCAGATAATGGAGACATTCATTTTTTTTTAACACGGATAGTCTTCCCACCGTCTCCCCCATATCTTCATCCAGGGGGAGCATAGTAGATTTACTCCAATTTATGTCCAACCCAGATAGAGGGGCAAATGCCTCGAACATCTTAATGATACGATGTATTTTTTCTTGTGGGTTAGTTACAAAAAGGAGGATATCATCTACAAATAACAAGATCTTACTCTTCTCTCCATTTACTCCAAATCCCTCATAAACATCATTATCTCTTATCCAAGCCGCTAAGGGTTCAATATAAATTAAAAATAAAAAGGGTGAGAGGGGGCAGCCCTGCCTTGTTCCTCTACTTAGTTTGAATGGGTAGGAGGGGGTTCCATCTACCACCACACTCGCCTCGGGGTTAGTGTATAGTAGCTGAATATAACTCAAAAACCTCGGGCCCACCCTAACCCTTTTCAAAACTTCCCAGAGGTATTCCCACTCCACCCTGTCAAAAGCTTTAGTAGCATCCAATGACAGAATGGAGCGGGGGCCACGGGATCCACTCTGGATTGCTTCATACACCTGGTGGATATTGTCATGAACCGTTCTTCCTGACCTAAACCCTCCCTGGTCACCGCCCACCACTACCTCCACTACTTTATCCAATCTCCTTGCCAGTGCTTTCGCTATTATCTTTATATCTGTATTAAGCAAGGAGATATGAGCCCAAATCCAAGGGATCCTTATCTTTTTTCCTAATGAGTCTAATATTAGCCTCACACATAGATTTAGGGAGAACCCCCCCCCCCTCCAGGATTCATTAATGATACCCAGCAGTTTTGGAAGCAGCAGGATTGAGTATATTCTATATATCTAGAAAGGAATGCCGTCAGACCCAGGGGATGTATTCCCTTGGATTGATGCCAATGCCTCCTCCAATTCCTGGAGGGAGATTGGGTCATCCAGGGAGTCCCTGACATCTGTCACGATGCCGGCTGGCAGGAGGTGGATCCTCTGTGCCAGAGAGGGATAGCGAGGACCGTGCTAGTGGACCGGTTCTAAGACACTACAGGTTTTCACCAGAGCCCGCCGCAAAGCGGGATGGTCTTGCTGCGGCGGTAGTGACCAGGTCGTATCCACTAGCAACGGCTCACCTCTCTGGCTGCTGAAGATAGGCGAGGTACAAGAGAGTAGGCAGAAGCAAAGTCGGACGTAGCAGAAGGTCGGGGGCAGGCGGCAAGGTTCGTAGTCAGGGGAGATAGCAAAGTTCTGGTACACAGGGTATAAACACACAAAAACGCTTTCACTAGGCTCTAGGGCAACAAGATCCGGCAAGGAAGTGCAAGGGAGTAGACTAGATATAGCCAGGAAACAGATGGGAACCAATTAAGCTAATTGGGCCAGGCACCAATCATTGGTGCACTGGCCCTTTAAGTCTCAGGGAGCTGGCGCGCGCGCGCCCTAGAGAGCGGAGCCGCGCGCGCCAGCACATGACCGCAGGAGACGGGAACGGGTAAGTGACCTGGGATGCGATTCGCGAGCGGGCGCGTCCCGCTGTGCGAATCGCATCCCCAACGGCCATGACAGGGCAGCGCTCCCGGTCAGCGCTGACCGGGGAGCTGCAGGGAGAAAGGCGCCGTGAGCGCTCCGGGGAGGAGCGGGGACCCGGAGCGCTAGGCGTAACAGTACCCCCCCCCTTAGGTCTCCCCTTCTCTTTATCGGGTAACTGCCTCCCCTGGGATGAGGACACCGGGAAAGGAAGGAGGGATTCCTCAACGGCAGGCAGAACCGCAGGAGTAGGAATGGGGAGAGAGGGCAGAGGGCGAGACCTGGCACGGGGCAGTGTGACACCAGGACGAGGGCCATGAGGGGACACAGAAGCTTGCCTGGGAGGGGGGGAGGGGCATTTCCTGTGGCAGGCAGAGTCCTTAAAGACCTTAGGGGGACCGGATACAGGAGGAACCACAGAGTTACGGCAAGGGTTACTGGGAACCGGTTTTAGACAGTTCTTGGCACAAGAGGACCCCCAACTCTTGATCTCCCCAGTGGACCAATCCAGGGTTGGGGAATGAAGTTGAAGCCAGGGAAGTCCAAGGAGAATTTCCGAGGTGCAATTGGGGAGGACCAAAAGTTCAATCCTCTCGTGATGAGATCCGATGCTCATAAGAAGGGGCTCCGTGCGGAAACGTATGGTACAGTCCAACCTGGCTCCGTTGACCGCGGAGATGCGGAGTGGCTTGACAAGACGGGTCACCGGAATATGGAATTTATTCACAAAGGACTCCCGAATAAAATTCCCAGAAGCTCCAGAGTCCAGACAGGCCACGGCTGAGAGGGGAGAGCTGGCTGAAGTGGAAATCCGAACAGGCACCGTGAGACGTGGAGAAGCCGACTTGGCATCAAGAGACGCCACACCCACGAGAGCTGAGTGTGAGCGTGCGTTTCCCAGACGTGGAGGACGGATTGGGCAATCCACCAGAAAATGTTCAGTACTGGCACAGTACAAACAAAGATTCTCTTCCTTACGGCGATTCCTCTCTTCCAGGGTCAGGCGAGACCGATCCACTTGCATGGCCTCCTCGGCGGGAGGCCTAGGCGCAGATTGCAGTGGAGACTGTGGGAGAGGTGGCCAGAGATCTAAGTCTTTTTCCTGGCGGAGCTCTTGATGCCTCTCAGAAAAACGCATGTCAATGCGAGTGGCTAGATGAATGAGTTCATGCAGGCTAGCAGGAGTCTCTCGTGCGGCCAGAACATCTTTAATGTTGCTGGATAGGCCTTTTTTAAAGGTCGCGCAGAGAGCCTCATTATTCCAGGAAAGTTCAGAAGCAAGAGTACGGAATTGTATGGCGTACTCGCCAACGGAGGAATTACCCTGGACCAGGTTCAGCAGGGCAGTCTCAGCAGAAGAGGCTCGGGCAGGTTCCTCAAAGACACTTCGAATTTCCGAGAAGAAGGAGTGTACAGAGGCAGTGACGGGGTCATCACGGTCCCAGAGCGGTGTGGCCCATGACAGGGCTTTTCCAGACAGAAGGCTGACTACGAAAGCCACCTTAGACCTTTCAGTAGGAAACTGATCCGACATCATCTCCAGATGCAGGGAACATTGGGAAAGAAAGCCACGGCAAAACTTAGAGTCCCCATTAAATTTGTCCGGCAAAGACAGGCGGAGGCTAGGAGTGGCCACTCGCTGCGGAAGAGGTGCAGGAGCTGGCGGAGGAGATGGTTGCTGCTGCTGTAGCTGAGACTGAATCTGCTGTAGCTGAGACTGGAGTTGCTGAGTCATGGTGGTCAAGTACGACAGCTGGTGATCTTGTTGGGCAATCTGTCGGGCTTGCTGGGCGACCAGTGTGGGGAGGTCGGCGACAACAGGCAGAGGAACTTCAGCGGGATCCATGGCCGGATCTACTGTCACGATGCCGGCTGGCAGGAGGTGGATCCTCTGTGCCAGAGAGGGATAGCGAGGACCGTGCTAGTGGACCGGTTCTAAGACACTACAGGTTTTCACCAGAGCCCGCCGCAAAGCGGGATGGTCTTGCTGCGGCGGTAGTGACCAGGTCGTATCCACTAGCAACGGCTCACCTCTCTGGCTGCTGAAGATAGGCGAGGTACAAGAGAGTAGGCAGAAGCAAAGTCGGACGTAGCAGAAGGTCGGGGGCAGGCGGCAAGGTTCGTAGTCAGGGGAGATAGCAAAGTTCTGGTACACAGGGTATAAACACACAAAAACGCTTTCACTAGGCTCTAGGGCAACAAGATCCGGCAAGGAAGTGCAAGGGAGTAGACTAGATATAGCCAGGAAACAGATGGGAACCAATTAAGCTAATTGGGCCAGGCACCAATCATTGGTGCACTGGCCCTTTAAGTCTCAGGGAGCTGGCGCGCGCGCGCGCCCTAGAGAGCGGAGCCGCGCGCGCCAGCACATGACCGCAGGAGACGGGAACGGGTAAGTGACCTGGGATGCGATTCGCGAGCGGGCGCGTCCCGCTGTGCGAATCGCATCCCCAACGGCCATGACAGGGCAGCGCTCCCGGTCAGCGCTGACCGGGGAGCTGCAGGGAGAAAGGCGCCGTGAGCGCTCCGGGGAGGAGCGGGGACCCGGAGCGCTAGGCGTAACAACATCCTCTGTCAAACTCGGAATATTAATTCCCCTCAAGAATTCCGCTACCTCCGCCCTATTAATATAGCTGCCCATATAGAGATTGGAGAAAAAAGAGCCAACCATTTGGGCTATTTCTTCTCTATCTGTGGTTATGCTGTCATCCTCCCTCCTCAGAGCCATAATACCACGTTCGTCGCCTTGATTTTTAAGTAATCTTGACAGTGTCTTATTTGGTTTCCCTTTCTCAAAGAAATTAAATTGCCCACTGAAGAATAGTTTATTTTGTGCCTTTTTAAGTAGATATTCTTTATATTCCTCTTGAGCTGCCTTCAGTTCTAACAGCTGTTCCCCCCACTATCCTCTTCTATCCCTGCTTCTAATGTTGCCACTTTACTATTCAGTACTGATTCTTCCTGTGAGAATTCCTTTTTTTTTTTTATTGATTCGCCCTATATATAGACCCCTCAAGTATGCCTTCATAGTATCCCATACCACCTGAGGGTTTGCGGACTTATGATTAATCTCCCAGAATGCCTCTATTTCCTGTCTAAACCAGTCCTGGTCGCCCACTAATTCAATCCAGTGGGGGTTGAGCCGAAAGCCCAACCTTTTCCCACCCATTACCTTACCTCCAATTTCCACCACCACTGGGCAATGGTCCGATAGGGTTTTAGCTTTATACTGCACCCTGCTGGTCCAGGTCATTGCATTCTTATCACACAGGCATAAGTCAATTCGGGAAGCGGTGTTATATGAGGTACTAAAACATGAGTACTGTCTTACTCCTGGGTTTAGTTTCCGCCACCCATCAACCCAATTCATCTCTCCACAGTATCTCGCCAATGCTGTTTCGTTCCCCCCTACATTCCTACCTAATTTGTATCTGTCCATACTAGGGTCTATTACATTGTTCAAATCTCCAACTATCCATAATGCCGAATGTGTCTTACTTTCGCTATAGCTCACGAGGTCCCTCAGAACATCCACTCTAAAAGATGGAGGAATATAAACAAAAGCCAAGATGACTGCCCTATCTTCCCATATTCCATAAAGAAATACATATCGACCATACTTATCTACCTTTGCATTCTTAGTCTCGAATGGTACCCTCCTGTGAACATATACTGATACTCCCATGGAGTAGGAAGAGAGTCTGGAGTGGTATTCTTCTTTGGCCCACTTCCTTGGAAGTATCTGCTCATCTCTTGACCTATGGGTCTCAACTAAACATATGATCGCAGGAAGGCACCTCCGAATATAATCGAAGACTGCACACTTTTTAATTCTATCCGACATACCTCGTATGTTCCAGGCTAATAATTTAAGCATAGATATATTTGCCTAAGAGAAAAAAGAAAAGAGAGAAGAAGAAGAGAGAGAGAAAAAAAAAAAAAAACACTCTTTTGATCATCCCGTGCCATCCCTCCCTCCTTTCCCTTATCCTTCCCCCCCCCGCACCCCCCCTCTCCCCATAATGCACCGTACTTCTACTATGCACTCCTATCCTAGTGACACCCCAGAGAACCCCCCAACCCCTCCCCCCTCCCCCCCGAGACGTAACATTATTACTCAACTAATACTTCCAACCCCTAATGCCACAGTAGTGCCTTATATTAGATGCCTTATTTATCCATCCAATCTGAGACTTCTTGTGGGGTTCCAAATATTGTTACCTTTCCCTTATGCTCAACCCGGAGTCTCGTTGGAAACAGCAGAGAGAAGGGCACCCCTGCGTTCTTTAGCCGCCTTTTTATCTCCCGAAAGGATGCCCTTTTCCTCTGGGTCTCCCAAGAGAAATCCGGATATAGAAAAATATTCTGTCCATTATACTGTAGGTCCCTCATCTCTCTTGCCCTCCTAAGGATAGTATCCCTGTCCTGGGAGGTATATAACTTAATTAGGATTGTCCTAGGGGGACCCCCCGGAGGGGGAATACGCCTTGGCACTGATGAGCTCGTTCAATCCCAAACATTGGAGTAAGATGCCCTTCCCCTATCCCCTCCTTCAACCACCTACTAAGAAACTGTATGGCAGAGTCCCCCCCCCCCCCTCCACCCCCTCAGGAAACCCCACCATCCCATCAGGAAACCCCACCATCCTTATATTACAACGTCTGGATCTATCCTCAAGGTCAGTGAGCTTATCTTTAACAGATGTCCTCTCCTTTTTCAAGTCATTAACCTCCTCCTCCAAAACCTTAATCCTATTTTCTGTTTTAGGGGCTTCTTCCTCCAGTCTGGAAATCCTATCTCTCATTTTAGTCATATCGTGTCTTATCAGAGATACCTCGGTAGATACCACACCTAATTGTTTATTTATCTCCTCAATTGCACAATTAGATTTTTTCACCCCTCCCAAGATCTCCTCCAACATCTGTGTTCCCACAGGGGGCACAGACTGCCCTTCCTCAGTTTCTTCCACCGCCAAGACCGAGTACCTAGAGCCTGTTTTACTAGGGGAGAGATCCTTCTGGGTTCTAGTTTTTATACCCACAGCTGGAGACTTCCATATTTTATCCAATTTACCCATAGCCCCCTTATCTTTTTGTGGCGAGCTACCCCCTGATCTTCTGGGGTTCACCTTAGGGGCCATTTCACCCACTATTTCTCTTCACTTTATATTTGTGGGGTGTATGTATCACTACGGGGATATCACGGACCAACTTAGCAACTTTATACACCATAGGCCCCTCCCACTCGAGAATTTAAATCCCGTTATTTACAGCATACAAAAGTAAGAATTCACAGTCCCATATGGCTCTGGGGAGCGCTTAAAACCTAGGGTATCACACCCTGATCCAGAAATATCCACCACCAAATATAGCATACTAATATGCAACTACGGAATCATTAGCGTATTCACGCTCCCCCTGGTAGACAGTGCAATCACCCCCCAGAGTCACTGATCTTATTGGGTCCAGGGAGGGGTCCAATTTCATGAGAGAGGAATTCTGCTAAGACCAAGTTGTTCAATTTAGTCCATGAGTCCCGGTTTCTCCAAATCGTTAGGAGGAGTGACCAGGCAGAGAGTCAGGCATCCAATATTGTCCATTCCACATGGGGCCAGTGCAAGAGGCTGCTTCTGTTCAGAATATTGCCGGGGTATTAATCAATGGTTTCACCGGCTTCTGCACTGTTAGATATTCATCACATGTAAAGTCTGATCGTTTTACTCAGCTCCACTCTCCATCCACAAGAAAGGGTCTGGGCCAGTCTATTCAAATCCCAGCAAGGAGTAGCGGAGTTCCACACATGCCCCTCAACACCTCCGCGTCTGTCTATTACATTACTTAATTCCTTTAGAACATGGGGGTGAATGCCATCTGGACCTGGTGATTTGTCTATTTAGATTTTTTGTAGGTGGCACTGTACTTCTTCCTGGGTTAGACAGGTGACCTGTACTGGGGAGCTTACCTTATCACACTGTATTTCACCTGGCATTTCATTTTCCTCAGTGAATACAGTGGAGAAGAATTTTAGTATATTTGCTTTTTCCTGATCCCCGTTTATAATTTCTTCCTCATCATTTTTTAAAGGGCCAACACTTTCATTTTTGACCTTTTTGCTATTTATATAATTAAAGAACATTTTGGTGTTAGTCATACTCTCTTTGGCAATGAGTCTTTCTGTCTCTATTTTTGCGGCTTTTATCTGTTTTTTACATATTTCACATTTTTCTCTATAGCTTTTTAATGCTTCTTCACTGCTGTCCTGTTTTAGTAACTGAAATGCTTTATTTTAGTCATTTATTGCCCCCTTAACATTTTTATTCATCCATATTGGTTTACTTTTATTTCTGACCCTTTTATTCCTATAAAGTATATACATCTTACAGTGAAAATTTAAGATATTTTTAAAAGTCTCCCATTTAGTGTCAGTATTGTTATTTTTGAGGACATTATCCCATTTTATATTGTTATGGGCTTCTCTGAGTTGATCGAACTTTGCTTTTCGAAAGTTCATTGTTTTTGTGGCCCCTCGAGAGATTCCCTTATTGAAGAACAAGTTATAATGTATTACATTATGATCACTATTTCCTCGGTGTCCATCTACTTGCACATTAATTACTCTGCCAGTTTCAGTACGTTGGTAAATATTAAGTCTAGTAGGGCGCCCCCTCTGGTCAGGCCCTGCACCATTTGGGACAGATAATGGTCTTTAGCTATAGTCAGAAATCTGTTTCCTTTAAAGTCGAAGTCTGCCCAGTTCTCCATGAACCCAAACCCCTCCTTCCTACACCAGCTTCTGAGCCACTTGTTTACCTCCCTTATCTCCCGCAGCCTCTCTGGTACGGCTCGTGGTACAGGTAATATTTCAGAAAATACTACCTTGGAGGTCCTTGCCTTAAGCTTGCAGCCTAAGTCCCTGAAATCATTTTTAAGGACACTCCATCTACCTCTTACTTTGTCATTGGTGCCAATATGTACCATGACTGCTGGGTCTTCTCCAGCCCCACCCAGCAACCTGTCAACCCGATCCGCGATGTGCCGAACTCGAGCGCCAGGAAGACAACACACTGTTCGGCTATCCCGGTCTTTGTGACAGATCACCCTGTCTGTCCCCCTAATAATTGAGTCCCCCACTACCAGTACCTGTCTGGCCTGCCCTGCTCTCCTCCCTCCCTCCTTACTGGAGCAGACACCCCCCTGGCGGTCAGAGGCAGAGTCCTGCTGCAGTACCGCTAGCTCTGAAATGACATCCCCCTCATCTGCCAACTGGGCAAACTTGTTGGGGTGTGCCAGTTCAGGACTAGCCTCCCTGACACTTTTCCCTCTACCCCGTTTTCTAACTGTAACCCAGCTAACTGCCTGACTGTCCTGCCCCTCCGTCCCACTATCCATCCCCACCTCGACCCCAGAGAGTACCTGCTCAGTGAGCAGGAGACTACTCTGCGGGTTGTCAATGCATCTCAGTGTTGCCAGTTGCTCCTCTAGATCCAGGATCTGGGCTTCTAAATGAGCAACTCGCACACATCTCGCACAACAATATGCACCCTCAAACTGTTGTTCAAGGATTGCATACATTGCGCAAGATGCACACTGGACTGCCTTTTCCAACATGGAGGTCATACTAGATTTGGGGATTGCAAAAATTAACAGAAAAGAAAAAAAAATCAAATATTTCAATTTAAACTTCCTGAATTTAAAGTCCCTTAATTTTAAGTCCCCTCACTTTTATACTCACTCACTTGTATGCTTCACACTCTTGTATACAGACAAACAATCGCTAGCTCAACATAGTGTATTTGCTTTATATTTATCACAACCACAACCACCTCTCTTCCACTGCCTGGAAGTGAAACTTTTTTTTTTTTTTTTTTCATTTACACATCCAAATTTAACGAAAAGTCGTAAAAGACCTGTGGGGTGTTAAGGCTCACTGGACCCCTTGGTACGTGGCTTGAGGGGTGTAGTTTCCAAAATGGTATGCCATGTGGGGGTTTTCTGCTCTTCTGGCACCATAGGGGCTTCCAAAATGTGACATGCCCCCCAAAAACCATTTCAGCAAAAATTCACTCTCCAAAATCCCATTGTTGCTCCTTCCCTTCTGAGCCCTCTACTGCACCAGCCGAACACTTTACATACACATATGAGGTATTTCCTTACTCTAGAGAAATTGGGTTACAAATTTTGGGGGGCTTTTTCTCCTATTACCCCTTGTAAAAATTCAAAAACTGGGTCTACAAGAACATGCGAGTGTAAAAAAATGGAGATTTTGAATTTCCTCCTTCACTTTGCTGCTATTCCTGTGAAACACCTAAAGGGTTAACACACTTACCCAAATGTCATTTTGGATACTTTGAGGGGTGCAGTTTTTATAATGTGGTCATTTGTGGGGTATTTCTAATATGAAGGCCCTTCAAATCCACTTCAAAACTGAACTGGTCCCTGAAAAATTCCAATTTAGAAAATGTTGTGAAAAATTGGAAAAGTGCTGCTGAACTTTGAAGCCCTCTGATATCTTCTAAAAGTTAAAACCTGTCAACTTTATGATGAAAATATAAAGTAGACATATTGTATCTGTGAATCAATATATTATTTATTTGGAATGTCTGTTTTTGTTACAAGCAGAGAGCTTCAAAGTTAGAAAAATGCTAAATTTTCAATTTTTTCATCAAATTTTGGAATTTTTCACCAAGAAATGATGCAAGCCTCGACAAAAATTTACCACTAACATGAAGTAGAATATGTCACGAAAAAACAATGTCAGAATCAGAATGAAAAGTAAAAGTATCCCAGAGTTATTAATGCTTAAAATGACAATGGTCAGATGTGCAAAAATGGCTGGGTCCTTAAGGTGAAAATGGGCTGGTTCCTTAAGGGGTTAAACCCCACTGGCATTTGACAGATCTTTGGAACAGTGGGCTGTGCAAATGAAAAATTTTCATTTTTCTTTTGGCAGACCACTGCTCAAAAAAATCTATCAGACACCTGTGAGATGTAAATGCTCACTGCACTTCTTATTAGGGGTGTAGTTTCCAAAATGGGGTCACATGTGTGTGTGTGTGTGGGGGGGGGGGGGGGGGGGGGGGGGTTCACTGTTCTGGCACCATGGAGGCCTAAACGCACATGGCCTTCAATTTCAGCCAGATTCTCTCTCCAAAAGCCCAATGGTGCTCCTTCTCTTCTGAGCCCTGTAGTTCACCCGCAGAGCACTTTACATCCACATGTGGGGTATTTTCTGACTCAGAAGAGATGGGGTTACAAATTTTGCTGGGCTTTTTTTCCTATTACCCCTTGTGAAAATGATAAAATTGGGGTAACAATAGCATTTTAGGGAAAAAAATATACATTTTTTTATTTTCACCTCCAACTTTAACAAAAATTTGTCAAACACCTGTGGGATGTTAAGGCTCACTATACCCCTTGTTACTTTACGTGAGGGGTGTAGTTTTCTAAATGGGGGTCACATATGGGTGTTTTTTATGTTTATGTCAGAACTGCTGTAACTACCAGCCACCCCTGTGCAAATCACCAATTTAGGCCTCAAATGTATATGGTACACTCTGTTTACACTAACATGCTGGTGTAGACCCAAAATTTACCTTTTCTTAAGGGGTAAAAGAAGAGAAAAAAAATTTGTAACCAAAAACTGTTGCCTTGAAATATGAGAGGGCTCCAAAGTGAAAGAGCACCATGTGCATTTGAGGCCTAAATTAGGGATTTGCATCCACCACCAAATTACCCTACAGCAGTGCTTTCCAAATAGGGTGTCTCCAGCTGTTGCACTACTTCCTGTTCAGGGTGTGGTTGTGTGATCGTCAGCTCCAGGAGAACCAGAGAACCAGAGAGCAGCAGGATTTTCACCAGCCCTCCCCCCCCCCCCCCCCAGGTTTGTGGCAGCCTTCGGGGAAGGGTTTCCCTGCATGAACCCCAACGTCCCCATCTCCCTTACCAGGCCGGCGGGAGGTGGAGGTGACATTGCAACGGCCAACTCCCAGGATGGGGTACGGAGATCCTCCAGGATCCGCAGAAATGCAGAACCAACTCCACCGTCCATATCTGGAAGCCGCAAGGCTGCAAGGAAGGCTACAAGCAAGGCTGCAGGTAAAGACCTGCATGAAGGTGAGGAGTTGAGGAGAAACATGGGGAGGCAAGGTACCTCTGAACCCCAGCAATGGGGGGCATTGGGTCCCAGGGAGTCTTTGGCCACTTTTGGGTCCCGAATCCAAGCAAAAATGGCGGAGTATGAGTGTCTTGGCAAAATGCTTCGTGGGCTAAGAGAGGACTTAAAATTTGCCCGTTACCAGGCTGATTACACCTCAAAAAATCGAAGGCCAGTGTATTCGGCTAAAGTGCGCACCCTGAAAAAAGAGGTTGAGGAGGTAGAAAGGGTGAGGATGGAGATCATGGAAGGGGCTGGTATCTTCAGAGAAAAACTCTGCAATGAAAGTCGGTTCAGAGGCCAGCAGAACCCAGAAAGAGAGGAGGAGGTCAGTCACAGCGAAAGCAGTGCAGAGGAGGATGGTGTGGAGGTGGATGGTGGAGGAGAAAGAGAGAACAGTGCTGAGGAGGACAGTGTGGAGGAAGATGGTGGTGGAGAAAGAGAGGACAGTGCTGAGGAAGGTGCTAAAGAGAAGCAAGATGGTGGTGCAGAGGAGAGTGAAATAGAGGAGGAGGACACAACCCAGAGTTCATACATAAATCCTGCTCAGGTAGCCCTGCCTGTAACGTCAGATGACAGCAGTGACGACAGCGGCAGCAGCAATGGGTTAATTGGTGGTGGATTGCTGAAGGCGATTGTGCTCCAAGAGTCACCTACCCATTTTGAGAACTTCTCATTTGGAAATGACTTAGGCCCAGATACTGAGGTGAAGGGCAAGAGGAAGAGGAGAAATAAAAGGAAAAAAGGAGAGGTCACCAGACTTGTTTATTCTTCTCTCCAGCAGTCTGGGCCATCTGAAAAGGTGGTTCAGGCTGGTGGGCCCCCCAGTCTGCCCGACCCCGCTTTTGCTGTAAAGCGGGGCCAGAATGGGGGGTACATGGTGGATAAGGTTTCTAAGATGGCTGCAGACGCCAAGGAGCCGCCTGTCCAGTCGGTAGGGAAGGGCAGGACAGGCTTAAGGTGGGCGACTCCGATGCTGCAGGACCACCCCAGGTGGGCAGGGGGCGTGTCCTAGTGCCGGAGCTTGGTGATGTTGCTGTCTGCTCGGGGGGCGGTCCCCCGAGCGATCTGGGCGTAGCAGGGCACTCCTCTGTGAGGGGGGGGAGTGTCCATGCGTCTGGATTGGTAGAAAAGCCCGGGCGGTCGGGTAAGGTGGCTCCTGAAGGTTGCACTGACGCTGTGGGGAATCCCTCCACGTCGGCTGCTGTAGGAGGGGTGGGGGTGCGTCCGGAGGGACAGATCCCACCCAGTGTGAAGCAGTTCTCACTGGGAACATCATCGGCGTTGAAGGAAGTGTCATCACTGGAACTGGAAGTAACATCGCCAGAACCGAAAAAGCGGTCATCGGGGGCGGGACCAGCAGCACAAACCCCCGTGGCATACGCAAATAACCCGGCCAGCTCAGGAAAGTTTAGCCAGGATAATAGTGTGAAAGGGAAGAGTGCAAAAGAGAGTGAAAATTTTGGTGATGGTATGTTGCATGAAAATGTTAGCAGTGTGCAAGAGTGGGGCATTAGAGGTGTACTAGAGAGGGGTGCTAGCGGTGTGCAAGAGAGGGGTGCTAGCGGTGTGCAAGAGAGGGGTGCTAGCGGTGTGCAAGAGAGGGGTGCTAGCGGTGTGCAAGAGAGGGGTGCTAGCGGTGTGCGAGAGAGGGGTGCTAGCGGTGTGCAAGAAAGGGATGCTAGCGGTGTGCGAGAGAGGGGTGCTAGAGGTGTACAAGAGAGGGATGCTATCGGTGTGCAAGAGAAGAGTGCTGGAGGCAGGCAAAGGGATGTCACTGGATCAGTAAAGAGTACTGAGGAAGTAGGGGCTGGTTCGGCTGCCCCCCTGGTGGCGACTGCTAGAAGCTATGCCAGCGTCGCTGCCGGGGAATCAAGAGGGTCTCCGTCTCCATCTGGTTCTGGGGGTCACTTGCAGCGGCGCCTCCTGGAGGCTCTGCGTAAGGGTGATAGGTCAATTGAGGTAGAAGGGAGGGGTTCGGTTGACCTGTCTTTTTGGATAGAGAGGCATGGTCTGGGTGCCTTCCAAGAACAGAATGGGGAGGTGATGTGGTCCCTCCCGACTCCCGGGCAGGATAGTAACCGTAGGAATGTGGCCCGTCTGATTTGGAGGGGTAAAGATGCGTGTGTTACGCCGAGCGCTCCGGGTCCCCGCTCCTCCCCGGAGCGCTCGCTACACTCTCGTCACTGCAGCGCTCCGGTCAGATCCACTGACCCGGGGCGCTGCGATACCGCCTCCAGCCGGGATGCGATTCGCGATGCGGGTGGCGCCCGCTCGCGATGCGCACCCCGGCTCCCGTACCTGACTCGCTCTCCGTCGGTCCTGTCCCGGCGCGCGCGGCCCCGCTCCCTAGGGCGCGCGCGCGCCGGGTCTTTGCGATTTAAAGGGCCACTTCGCCGCTGATTGGCGCAGTGGTTCTAATTAGTGTGTTCACCTGTGCACTCCTTATTTATACCTCACTTCCCCTGCACTCCCTCGCCGGATCTTGTTGCCATTGTGCCAGTGAAAGCGTTTCCTTGTGTGTTCCTAGCCTGTGTTCCAGACCTCCTGCCGTTGCCCCTGACTACGATCCTTGCTGCCTGCCCCGACCTTCTGCTACGTCCGACCTTGCTTCTGTCTACTCCCTTGTACCGCGCCTATCTTCAGCAGTCAGAGAGGTTGAGCCGTTGCTAGTGGATACGACCTGGTCACTACCGCCGCAGCAAGACCATCCCGCTTTGCGGCGGGCTCTGGTGAAAACCAGTAGTGACTTAGAACCGATCCACTAGCACGGTCCACGCCAATCCCTCTCTGGCACAGAGGATCCACTACCTGCCAGCCGGCATCGTGACAGTAGATCCGGCCATGGATCCCGCTGAAGTTCCTCTGCCAGTTGTCGCCGACCTCACCACGGTGGTCGCCCAGCAGTCACAACAGATAGCGCAACAAGGCCAACAGCTGTCTCAACTGACCGTGATGCTACAGCAGCTACTACCACAGCTTCAGCAATCATCTCCTCCGCCAGCTCCTGCACCTCCTCCGCAGCGAGTGGCCGCTTCTGGTCTACGACTATCCTTGCCGGATAAATTTGATGGGGACTCTAAATTCTGCCGTGGCTTTCTTTCCCAATGTTCCCTGCACTTGGAGATGATGTCGGACCAGTTTCCTACTGAAAGGTCTAAGGTGGCTTTCGTAGTCAGCCTTCTGTCTGGAAAAGCTCTGTCATGGGCCACACCGCTCTGGGACCGCAATGACCCCGTCACTGCCTCTATACACTCCTTCTTCTCGGAAATTCGAAGTGTCTTTGAGGAACCTGCCCGAGCCTCTTCTGCTGAGACTGCCCTGTTGAACCTGGTCCAGGGTAATTCTTCCGTTGGCGAGTACGCCGTACAATTCCGTACTCTTGCTTCAGAATTATCCTGGAATAATGAGGCCCTCTGCGCGACCTTTAAAAAAGGCCTATCCAGCAACATTAAAGATGTTCTGGCCGCACGAGAAATCCCTGCTAACCTACATGAACTCATTCATCTAGCCACTCGCATTGACATGCGTTTTTCCGAAAGGCGTCAGGAGCTCCGCCCTTTGTTCGCACGAGGCGTTTTTTCTCCCCGGCTCCTCTCTCCTCTGGTCCCCTGCAATCCGTTCCTGTGCCTCCCGCCGTGGAGGCTATGCAGGTCGACCGGTCTCGCCTGACACCTCAAGAGAGGACACGACGCCGCATGGAGAATCTCTGCCTGTACTGTGCCAGTACCGAACACTTCCTGAAGGATTGTCCTATCCGTCCTCCCCGCCTGGAAAGACGTACGCTGACTCCGCACAAAGGTGAGACAGTCCTTGATGTCTACTCTGCTTCTCCACGTCTTACTGTGCCTGTGCGGATATCTGCCTCTGCCTTCTCCTTCTCTACTATGGCCTTCTTGGATTCCGGATCTGCAGGAAATTTTATTTTGGCCTCTCTCGTCAACAGGTTCAACATCCCGGTGACCAGTGTCGCCAGACCCCTCTACATCAATTGTGTAAACAATGAAAGATTGGACTGTACCATACGTTTCCGCACGGAGCCCCTTCTAATGTGCATCGGACCTCATCACGAGAAGATTGAATTTTTGGTCCTCCCCAATTGCACTTCCGAAATTCTCCTTGGACTACCCTGGCTTCAACTCCATTCCCCAACCCTGGATTGGTCCACTGGGGAGATCAAGAGTTGGGGGCCCTCTTGTTTCAAGGACTGCCTAAAACCGGTTCCCAGTACCCCTTGCCGTGACTCTGTGGTTCCCCCTGTAACCGGTCTCCCTAAGGCCTATATGGACTTTGCGGATGTTTTTTGCAAAAAACAAGCTGAGACTCTACCTCCTCACAGGCCTTATGATTGTCCTATTGACCTCCTCCCGGGCACTACTCCACCCCGGGGCAGAATTTATCCTCTGTCCGCCCCAGAGACTCTTGCTATGTCTGAGTACATCCAGGAAAATTTAAAAAAGGGCTTTATCCGTAAATCCTCCTCTCCTGCCGGAGCCGGATTTTTCTTTGTGTCCAAAAAAGATGGCTCTCTACGTCCTTGCATTGACTACCGCGGTCTTAATAAAATCACGGTAAAGAACCGCTACCCCCTACCCCTCATCTCTGAACTCTTTGATCGCCTCCAAGGTGCCCACATTTTTACCAAACTGGACTTAAGAGGTGCTTATAATCTCATCCGCATCAGAGAGGGGGATGAATGGAAAACGGCATTTAACACTAGAGATGGACACTTTGAGTATCTGGTCATGCCCTTTGGCCTGTGCAACGCCCCTGCCGTCTTCCAAGACTTTGTTAATGAAATTTTTCGTGATCTCTTATACTCCTGTGTTGTTGTATATCTGGACGATATCCTGATTTTTTCTGCCAATCTAGAAGAACACCGCCAGCATGTCCGTATGGTTCTTCAGAGACTTCGTGACAATCAACTTTATGCCAAGATAGAGAAATGTCTGTTTGAATGCCAATCTCTTCCTTTCCTAGGATACTTGGTCTCTGGCCAGGGACTACAAATGGATCCAGACAAACTCTCTGCCGTCTTAGATTGGCCACGCCCCTCCGGACTCCGTGCTATCCAACGTTTTTTTGGGGTTCGCCAATTATTACAGGCAATTTATTCCACATTTTTCTACCGGTGTGGCTCCTATCGTGGCTTTAACCAAAAAAAATGCCAATCCCAAGTCTTGGCCTCCTCAAGCGGAAGACGCCTTTAAACGGCTCAAGTCTGCCTTTTCTTCGGCTCCCGTGCTCTCCAGACCTGACCCATCTAAACCCTTCCTATTGGAGGTTGATGCCTCCTCTGTAGGAGCTGGAGCGGTCCTTCTACAAAAAAATTCTTCCGGGCATGCTGTTACTTGTGGTTTTTTTCTAGGACCTTCTCTCCGGCGGAGAGGAACTACTCCATCGGGGATCGAGAGCTTCTAGCCATTAAATTAGCACTTGAGGAATGGAGGCATCTGCTGGAGGGATCAAGATTTCCAGTTATTATTTACACCGATCACAAGAACCTCTCCTATCTCCAGTCTGCCCAACGGCTGAATCCTCGCCAGGCCAGGTGGTCTCTGTTCTTTGCCCGATTTAATTTTGAAATTCACTTTCGGCCTGCCGATAAGAACATTAGGGCCGATGCTCTCTCTCGTTCCTCGGATGCTTCGGAAGTTGAACTCTCTCCGCAACACATCATTCCTCCTGACTGCCTGATTTCCACTTCTCCAGCCTCCATCAGGCAAACTCCTCCAGGAAAGACCTTCGTCTCTCCACGCCAACGCCTCGGAATCCTCAAATGGGGTCACTCCTCCCATCTCGCAGGTCATGCAGGCATCAAGAAATCTGTGCAACTCATCTCTCGCTTCTATTGGTGGCCGACTCTGGAGACGGATGTCGTGGACTTTGTGCGAGCCTGCACTGTCTGTGCCCGGGATAAGACTCCTCGCCAGAAGCCCGCTGGTTTTCTTCATCCTCTGCCTGTCCCCGAACAGCCTTGGTCTCTGATTGGTATGGATTTTATTACAGACTTACCCCCATCCCGTGGCAACACTGTTGTTTGGGTGGTCGTTGATCGATTCTCCAAAATGGCACATTTCATCCCTCTTCCTGGTCTTCCTTCAGCGCCTCAGTTGGCTAAACAATTTTTTGTACACATTTTTCGTCTTCACGGGTTGCCCACGCAGATCGTCTCGGATAGAGGCGCCCAATTCGTGTCAAAATTCTGGAGGGCTCTCTGTAAACAACTCAAGATTAAATTAAACTTTTCTTCTGCATATCATCCTCAATCCAATGGACAAGTAGAAAGAATTAACCAGGTCTTGGGTGATTATTTACGACATTTTGTTTCCTCCCGCCAGGATGATTGGGCAGATCTTCTACCATGGGCCGAATTCTCGTATAACTTCAGAGTCTCTGAATCTTCCTCCAAATCCCCATTTTTCGTGGTGTACGGCCGTCACCCTCTTCCTCCCCTCCCTACCCCCTTGCCCTCTGGTCTGCCCGCTGTGGATGAAATTTCTCGTGATCTTTCCACCATATGGAGAGAGACCCAAAATTCTCTCTTACAGGCTTCATCACGCATGAAGAAGTTTGCTGATAAGAAAAGAAGAGCTCCTCCCATTTTTTCTCCTGGAGACAAGGTATGGCTCTCCGCTAAATATGTCCGCTTCCGTGTCCCTAGCTACAAGTTGGGACCACGCTATCTTGGTCCTTTCAAAATTTTGTGCCAGATTAATCCTGTCTCTTACAAACTTCTTCTTCCTCCTTCTCTTCGTATCCCTAATGCCTTTCACGTTTCTCTTCTTAAACCACTTATCATCAACCGTTTCTCTCCCAAACTTGTTTCCCCCACTCCTGTTTCCGGCTCCTCGGACATCTTCTCCGTCAAAGAGATTCTGGCATCCAAGAAGGTCAGAGGGAAAACTTTTTTTTTAGTTGATTGGGAGGGTTGTGGTCCAGAAGAGAGATCCTGGGAACCTGAGGACAATATTCTAGACAAAAGTCTGGTCCTCAGGTTCTCAGGCTCTAAGAAGAGGGGGAGACCCAAGGGGGGGGGTACTGTTACGCCGAGCGCTCCAGGTCCCCGCTCCTCCCCGGAGCGCTCGCTACACTCTCGTCACTGCAGCGCTCCGGTCAGATCCACTGACCCGGGGCGCTGCGATACCGCCTCCAGCCGGGATGCGATTCGCGATGCGGGTGGCGCCCGCTCGCGATGCGCACCCCGGCTCCCGTACCTGACTCGCTCTCCGTCGGTCCTGTCCCGGCGCGCGCGGCCCCGCTCCCTAGGGCGCGCGCGCGCCGGGTCTTTGCGATTTAAAGGGCCACTTCGCCGCTGATTGGCGCAGTGGTTCTAATTAGTGTGTTCACCTGTGCACTCCTTATTTATACCTCACTTCCCCTGCACTCCCTCGCCGGATCTTGTTGCCATTGTGCCAGTGAAAGCGTTTCCTTGTGTGTTCCTAGCCTGTGTTCCAGACCTCCTGCCGTTGCCCCTGACTACGATCCTTGCTGCCTGCCCCGACCTTCTGCTACGTCCGACCTTGCTTCTGTCTACTCCCTTGTACCGCGCCTATCTTCAGCAGTCAGAGAGGTTGAGCCGTTGCTAGTGGATACGACCTGGTCACTACCGCCGCAGCAAGACCATCCCGCTTTGCGGCGGGCTCTGGTGAAAACCAGTAGTGACTTAGAACCGATCCACTAGCACGGTCCACGCCAATCCCTCTCTGGCACAGAGGATCCACTACCTGCCAGCCGGCATCGTGACAGCGTGCCCGCCCCGGGCAAGGGTGGTTGAGCTCCTCCTTCAGATGGAGTTCAGGGCGAGTGACATCTTTGCCCTGATTCACCCCTATGGTTCTTCTGAGTTCGACATCAGCTTTGTTCGGCCAGAGGGTCTTGAACTTTTCTGGTCGAATTACGAGATGGTGAAGAACGAGCCCGGCTGGCGGGATTTCGCTGTAAAAGCGATATCCCGGCAGAACCAAACCAAGAGAGTGACCGTTTTGACCCGTAACGAGTCGCTGTCTTGCTACGACATCATGACCTGGCTCGGTCGTTATGGGGATGTGACGGACATGCCCAAGAAAAATCTTGATGAGCACGGGATCTGGTCTGGGGCCTGGACGTTTTCCGTCAAACTTAGGCGTTCAGGGAGCACAGTTGCCCACATCCCATCGGCAGCCTTACTCGGACGTGACAGAATCCAAGTCTTCTACCAGGGGCAGCCTAAAGTCTGCCACAGGTGTGGTAGTCCTACCCATTTTAGCGCAGCCTGCACTGTGCAAGTTTGCGCTTTTTGTGGTGGGGCTGGTCATTTGGCTGCATCCTGTGGGCAGATCCGGTGTCATCTGTGTGTTGTCCTAGGACACCCTTTCAAGCGTTGCCCCAGCGCCTTTTCCCGTTTGGTGGCCGCTCCAGCTGGGGTGAGCTTTAGGGTTGCCCCGGCTGGGGAGGGTACGGGCATGGGTGAAGGAGCAAAAGGGTTAATGAACAGCAAGAAGGGGCCTGCCAAACTAAGGCGAGAGGAAAACCGCAGAAGGAGCAGGGAGCTGGAGAGTTCTCAGGTGGCGGGGGTAGCTCCTGGCCCTGCTCCTGTCACTAGCCCAGATGTTGCTGAGACCCTGGGGGATGGTGTGTTGGATGAGGAGATTAGGAGGATTCGCGAAGAGGAAGGCAAAGAGGCTGATCTTTTCTGATTCCTCCCACTATAAAAGTGTGGATGAGGAGGGGAGGGAAAGGCCGAAAAAAGACAAGGGCAAAAAAGTTGTAAAGGGGAAGTCTCAGTCCTCTATTTCAGGTGCTAAAGGCCAGGTCCTAAAAGGAAGCTTACCTGCCCCCCTTCTGATTGACCTATCGAACAGGTACCTTGTCCTTGATACCATCTCCTCCCCCTCATTGGAGGGGGGTGGCGAGGATGGGGTGCCTGAGGGATTGGAGCCTCCAGGGGGAACTGGGTCCTGTCCTGTTGAGGCATCTTCCTCGGAGGGCAGGGCTAACTCAGGGCCAGATGGAGATGGGAGCCAGATGGATCAGTCTGAGTCAAAAAAGAGATCTAAAGAAAGTAAGAATGCTCCTTCTTCTTCAGGGGATGAGGCGGTGAAGAAGAAGGGCAAGAAAAAATAATGGGTAAGGCCGTCTAACTCAATTACCCAGGATGGCAGCACTCACCCCATTGACGCTGGCATCTATTAATTGTGCCAGTATAAAGTCTGATACGGCTAGATTCGCAGCCTTTGATTTTCTCGGCCGTGTTGAAGCCGACATTTTCTTTTTACAGGAGACCAGGTTGTCAGATCTAGCCTCTCTGGTGAAAGCCAGAAGAGAGTGGAGGCGCGGCCCCTCCCACTGGTCTCTTGTGGCTGAGCCGTATAGTGGGGTGGCGGTCCTTTTTACCGCTCCGGTCGAATGCAGACGGGTCATTGAGTTAGAAATGGGGAGGTGCCTGATCTTAGATGTCTTCATGAAGGGACAAGAGCTCCGGCTCATTAACATCTACACCCCACAAACAAAGTGGGGCCGTAAGGATCTCTTTATGAGGATTAAACCCTTTCTTTTTACTAGCCGGCAAGTGATCTTTGGAGGGGACTTCAATAATGTCACGAGGTCCCAAGATAGGAGAGGTTCCAATGATCGGCTGGCTTATGACTGTGTGGCCCTTAGTAATATAGTCAGGGAAGCTCGCCTAGAGGATGCCCACATCCGGAGCCCCTCAGGCCACGCGGGTTTCACCTTTCATCGAGGTAGCAGCAGGTCTAGGATAGACAGGTTTTATTTAAAGGAGGAAGCCGTCTCTTCCGCAGTGTCCGTGGTTGAGGTGGAGTTCTCCGACCACTGTATGATTTTGTTTTCCCTGAATGTTTCAGAGACCCCCCGGATGGGAAAAGGTTATTGGAAGCTGAATTTGTCCCTCCTGGAGGAAACAGAGATAAGACAGTCCTTTGAGGATTTTCTTCAAAGTCAGGTACCTTTACTGGACTTTTGTAGTAGTAAGTCTGAGTGGTGGGAGATATTCAAGAAGCAGGTTGCGGGGTTCTTCCGCCAGCTCTCGAGCCTCAGGTCCCTAAACAGGTATCGCCTGTATCAGGGACTGAGGAGGAAACTCGAGCTTCTCGTCTCGACTGGAGGTAGCCGAGAGGATATCTCCAGAGTGAAGTCCTTGCTGATGAGGTGTCAGTACGATAGGCAAGCATCTTTGGTTTTTGAGAGGGATTACGGGAAGTACCGCTCGCCCGACCCTTACAGGAACTGCAAGATGTCAGTGAGTAGTAAAGTAGTCTCAGGACTGATTGATAGTACGGGATCTCTGAATCGGTCCAGATCAGGGATCCTGGAGGTCATCAGATCCTTCTACTCGCACCTACAGACAGGAAGCTTCTGGCCAAGATACTGTTTAATCGGCTGGTGAAGTTTGCACCCCGGCTCCTTTCGGGGGCTCAGCACTGCTCTGTTCCAGGCCGAAGCACCTTAAGTGCTGTCCTTAGTGTCAGGGAGGCAGTGGAGCGGAGTAGTGCGGGTCTCTGGAAGGGGTACTTACTTTTCCTTGGATCAGGCCAAAGCATTTGATCGAGTGAACCATGACTACCTCTGGTCCGTCCTCCTGAGATATGGCTTACCGTGTACTTTTGTTAATTGGCTTAAGATCTTGTATGCAGGGGCAGAGAGTTTCCCGCTGGTGAACGGGTGGTCTGGCCGCTCTTTGAGGTGGGGTCTGGAGTCCGTCAGGGTTGTCCTTTGAGCCCGCTCTTATATGTATTTGCGATCGATCCCTTCCTTAGGAGGGTGAGTTGCGGACCATTGGCGGGAGTCAGGATGATTCTGGCGGAGCCGGGTGTCGCCCAGAGAGTGGTGGCGTACGCTGATGATGTCACCATTTTCCTCTCCTCGAGAGAGGAGGCCGATGTGGTGATGTCGGAAGTGGACCGCTACTCGGAGGCATCCGGGTCTAAGATCAACCAGGATAAGTGTGAGAGTCTCTGGCTGGGAGGGGGAGACCCCACGTTTGATCTCCCGGACACCCTTCCAGGGCCCCAAGACTCAGCAAAAGTTTTGGGCATCACATTCGGCCAGGATGATTATCCCACCAAAAACTGGGATGGTAAGCTCCAGGATGCCACTCAGAGGGTGGACCAGTGGAAGGGTTGGTCTATGACCCTCAGGGAAAGGGTACACCTGATCAAATCGTACCTGCTCCCCTTGTTTATCTATCTGGGCAGCGTATGTATTTTACCAGAGGCTTACTACACTAGGGTCTACAGCCTGTTTTTCCAACTGTTATGGGGGAACAGGTTGAACCTAGTCAAGAGGGAGGTTACGTACCGCACGAGGAGACTAGGGGGTTTATCTATGGTAAACCCTGTGGTGTTCTTAACGAACACCTTCTTGAAAGCCAACATTGCAAACCTCTGGTCAGAGAGGGCTCCTCCGTGGGTACTCTACTGCAGGGAATGGTTTCGGCCTTTCTTCCAGGAATGGGAGACAGGAGGGCAAGTGAAGGACCTCCGTACACCACATGGATATCTTCCGGCTTACGCTACCCCGACTCTGAAGGCGATACGTCGGTGGGGTCTGGGAGTGTGGGAGATCAGGACCCAGTCAAGGCAGTTCCTTGACAAACGGGTTCTGTTGACCCACTTCCAGAAGCCTCTGGCGCTCAGGGACTGCCCAGGTCGGGATCTGACGGTGGGATTGCATCTTTTAAATATGAAAAGGATCCCCCAGAAGTTTTGGGACTTGGCCTGGCGCTGCTTTCAGGGGAAGCTATATGTGAGGGACAACCTGAAGTACAGGAACTCTGATGACCGGGGATGTCCCCGAGAAGAGTACGGGGACACGCTGGAAAGCATGGACCACTTCCTGCTTCATTGTCCCTTTAATATAGGGGTTTACAACAGGGTGGGTGCTTCCATCGGCTGGAGTCAACTTGCCGGCCTTTCCTATCCGGAGTGGGCTTATGGGGCATTCAGGAACCTGGGTGGCCGTGATCGGGGCACTTTATTCTTAGTTAGCTTAGTGGTTAGGTACTACACGTGGAATGCACGGTGCTTAGTATCGACCCAACAGAAAGTCCTCTCCGAGGTGGAGGTATGTAGGAACATCACTGGTGACCTCGGGAAGATCAGGTCTTTGGAGTATGGCAGTCTTGGTACCAGTAGGGCTTCTCTCCTGTGGAGAGGGTTTTCTTTTGATGTACCTTAATTTTGGTTAGGGACAGTATATAGATGTTAGGGTGAGTATAGGGTCAGTTTTATGAAGGGATAGCGATAGGGTTAGAAGTAAGGTTCATAGGGTAAGCATTTTGAAACTTAGTTTTATCAGGATTGCCATCCTTCTTCCTGGTGGTGGGCTATGCATGTCACTCTAGCTTTTTGTTTTGTTTTCTGTAATTTGAATGTAAAGGGCTTGCAGGCAACCAATCTTGGGCCTGGTGGGGGTTTGAAGTACTGTATTACTTTGTTTTTCATATTATTTCTGTGGTTGTAGTGAATTAGTACATTGTTGAGTTAGTTAATAATAGTGGGGGGGGGGGGGATTAATTTTAAGTTGGGTGGGGGTTGTTGGGGGGAGGGGGTGATGCTTTGGGTCTGACTTGGGTCAGTTTATGGACAATGACTGTTTCAGTAAAAAAAAAATAATAATAAATAAAAAAAACACTGTGATACACGAACTCTGACCATGTCCAGTGGGAGTGGTGTGGGTGATGGGAGAGTTCATAGTGTAGGTTATTTTTCTTTAGGTTTTATTCTTGTTTACATGTATTTCATAAGTATAAATAGTTTTATGTATTTTTGTATAGTGTTATACCTCATTGTTGGGTAAAGGAAGTCGGACCAGCTTTTAGTTGATATTATTGTGTTTATTTTTTCCCCCTTATGGTAATGTATCCATGCATGTGTGTGTTACTATAGTTTAAAGAGAAGGGAAAGGAGAAAGGGGAAAAAATAAATAAATAAATGAAATTTCCAAGTTGGAATTATTTTTAGTTATGGCAATAAGCCCTCTTTTTATTATAAATTTTTTTATTTTTTTTTACTTTATTTTATTTTTTTATTTTTTTCGTTGTTATGATCTAATATGTATTGTGAGTATTGGTTGTTGTCTGTGTGTAAAATTAATGGTATTTCCAAGATGGAATTATTTTATTTATTTCCTTATTATTTTTATGGCAGTTAGCCCTATTTATTTTTGTTTAATGCATTTTGTGTATGGTATGTGGGGATAAGTTTCTTATTCGGATGTTTTCAGTTAAAACTTAATTAAGGAAAGCTATATTTATGTTTTGTTGGTAATTAATGTGTGTGTGTATGTGTGTGTGTTTGGAAGGATAATAGGTAAGAATTAGTAGTATCAGGCATTATTTGGTAGTTGAGTTAAGCTGGGCTGGTTGGTTAGGTAGGTCCTTTTATTCTGTAACAAAGAGTTTATATTTGTTACTTTTTCATCCTTATGTTTCAGCTGATTAAGCATTGTATTTGTGTTTTGTAAAAGTTTTATATTTTTCTAATAAAAAGAGTTCCAGCTGTAGCAAAACTCCCAGCATGCCAGGACAGTCAATGGCTATGCCGATGTGCTGGCCCCTGTATTCTCTGTGCAGTGATGACAACAGGGTGCCGCAACCGAGATCACGGGGGTCCTTTGGAGAGGGGATAAGATGTCTTGGTGCGTAGTACCCCTTTAAGAGGGAAAAACATGATATATATTTAACCCCAAACCAAATGTACCTTATTTTTATTTTCTACCTAATGTACATAAAGACCGAAAAAAAAAACACCTGGTCGTCCGATAGTTGCCAGATGTTTATCTGAATATATAGACCATCAGTTACAGAAATGTGCGGTGTCTTTACCAGCATACCTCAGAGATAAATGGGCGTTTATTAACCCTATTGAAAGATATCATACGGGAAGAGGACTATATGTGGGCAACGCTAGATATTGCTTCATTATATAGTAACATCCCACATGACAGAGGAGTGGAAGCTGTGTGATCTTTTTTAGTGGAAGATCCCTTGATGCCCATACATCAGAGGAACTTCATTTTGGAGGCCATTAAAGGAGTAGTGCAGTGTTGAAAAACATCCCCTATCCCAAGGATAGGGGATACATTTCAGATTGTGGGGTGTCCGACTGCTGGGGGGCCCCGTGATCTCCTGTACGGGGCCCTGGCTCGCTGGCCAGATAGCGCGTGTTGACTAGTGTTGAGCAGCATAGGCCATATTCGAATTCGCGATATTTCGCGTATATATGGACAAATATTCGTCATATATTCGCTAAATTCGCATATTCGTAATATTCGCGTAATATTTTTGCATATGCGAAAATTTGCATAAATGAAAATGTGCATAAGCAAATTTTCCCATATGCGAAAATTCATACGCCAGTCTCACACAGTAGTATTAGAGCCTTCTTTACACCACACAAGCTGGAAGCAGAGAGGGATGATCACTGTGATGTGTATTGTGAAAAAAAAAAAAACAATATTCGTAATTTCGAATATATAGTGCTTGGCGAATATTCGCGAATTCGCGCATTGCGAATATTTGCGAGCAACACTAGTGTTGACCACCAGACGAAGGGGCAGCCGACACGCCCCCTCAAAAAAAGCGCTATGGCAGAGCCAGAGATATCCAAAGGCAGCGCTGCATCAGTCCCCCCAAAAAATGTGAGTTCCTGGATTTAAATATCTATATTCAGGATGGCTGTTCGCATACTGCCAACTATTTTAAGGAGGTGGATGCAAACAGATACCTCGACTTTAACAGTTGCCATCTTAAATAATGGAAGAAGAACATTCCATTAGGTCAAATGAAAAGAATCCGAAGGAATTATTCTTCCACACAAAAATACCTACAACAACTAGAGAACCTGGAGGATCGTTTTAAACAAAAAGGGTATCCCAAACCCCTTATACAAGGAGCACGCCAGAGAGTGGACGAATTAGAACAAAGTGCTTGCTTGAAAAATAATAAACAGGGTAATGCAGAGGGGGGTTATAATGATGAATTTGATTCTGTTTTTCTAACTAGGTATTACACTTCACACACCAATATTTTTTTATTATTTTTTTTATTTTTTTTTGTATAGGTAATATCACCAGCTCATATTATTGTGTCATGATTACTGGCACCATATGTAGTCCCCCAGTTATTCTTCTTTAGATGTTTTCCGTGTCCTGTGCAGTATCTCTCCCAGAAGTCCACTTGATGGCCCCCGTGGTGGTCTACACCCCGAAGTCATCAATTTTTACTCTAAGAGAGAGTGTGCAGCTGTTTCTGGAGACGGTCAACAATAACCTCTGCATGGTGGAATAATAGGTCACGATGTTTATCAGGATCAGTAGAAGCATCACCCACTCGATGATTATGATGGGGATTTCACGGATCTCGTCCCAGTCTTCATCATTATGGAATAATTCCTTTAATGTTTCATATCCAAAATAGAAAACTACACAGACAAAAGTCAGGCCACAGCAGGTGCATCTACTATGGTGGATGACTTTTTTTGCTCCTGGTAATTTATACATCTGGATGGACTGCCCAAGGTAGTATAAGGCTTCACATGTAATGGAAATTATCGTGCTGACAAAGTGTATCCTGGGATATTCTTCGGGGGACAATACATGCATAACAGCTGTGGAAAAACAGGAGGCCCACACAATGGCCAGCAGGATCCTCTGGATCAGGACCTGATGACCCCTGAACTCTTCAGTATGCATAACCATATACTTATAAATAAGAAAGGTTAGTACCAAAGTGCCAATGGACGTCCCTATAAATCCAATTCTGAATAATATGCTTTCGGGAAAGACATTTCCCACGTCACTGTGAAGGAAAAGAAACCAATGTTATTATGGATATTTCCTCACTCCCAACCCATGAAATAAGAATCATGTGCTTGTTTATCTTACCTGATGCTCATCAGTGGCGAGGCTGCATGGCCGAGGACGACCGTCATGATGTAGCTGGTGGCAAGCCAGGCCGCACACCAAAACGCCAACAGGAGGGGGACGAACCCCAGTCCTTTTAGCTCCATTTCAGACAAGTAGAAGAAGAAGACGCTAATCTCACTATTCTCACTAATCGCACTGGAACTGACTGAAGGCTCGGGCGGCTGTCAGTGGGATGTCAGGCCTCCAGCTGTCTATGACATCACATGTGACATGTCAGAATGACTGCTTGTTTCTTTGAGCTGCCATGATTTAGTATCTGCTATAGACAGAACCTGATGTTTTTACTATGGACCTTACAGACCTCAGAACCCAAGTAATTAGTGCAGGGGCTCCATTTTGATCATCTCATATTTCACATTATTTGAGTTCCAGGGCTCAGATACATTTGCACCCTCTATAGCAGTGGTCTTCAAGCTGTGAACCCCCAACCGCTGCAGAACCACAACTCCCAGCATGCCGAGACAGCAACTTCGCATAAGGAAATAGTCTAATTAAACTTTTCTTATATATAGAATCCCTGAAATCTCCAATCTCTCCTTTTATTGGTTTATGATCTGTGTTACTTATTTGTTAAAAACAATGTTTCTGATTGTCTTCCCCCCACACACTTATGGGCTATCTCTTCAAACGACTTTATTTGACCTAAAGCGTATAATTGATTTACATAAATAAGCCCCTTTTCATCCAAAAGAGTGAATCTTTAATTTTAAGGAATTCTTTAAGTGCTTTATTCGACCATAATGAAGTAAAGTCAAATCTCCATGTGATTTTAAACATTTTTTAAGTTCCTCCCATACTTAATTATCTAGATATGCATGGGTGTAGTGAGTATCCCAGCTTCCAAAATCTCAAAAATATCCTTATAACGACCCATTAGGGTATGTTCACACTACAGTGTGTGAATGGAATCTCCGCTCGCTGAATTCAGTGAGCGAAGATTCAGACTGGCAGCCGGCGGTGGCGGTAGGACCGGGCGGCACTGAGCCGTCACCATTGACAGCTATGCAGTGCTCGCGGACTTCCGTGCAAAGAATGAACATGTTCTTTCTTTGGGCGGAACAATTTCATTGGCGCTGAAATTCCGCAGTGTGAACGGCTCTCGCGGAAACCCATTCACATTAATGTTAAGTTCACACCGCGGAATTCGGCTCTCGGAGTTCCGCCCGTGGAATTCGGCTTGCGGAATTCCGCCCGTGGATTTCCGCGGGAATTCCGTAGTGTGAACATACCCTTAGAGAGAAAAAATAGGACTACATTTTCCCTCCTTCTCATAATAGTCTGCAATTTTAGTGCTAAAAAGTACCTAAAAAAAAAAAAAAAAGTGCCCAACCCCCATCGTGCTCAGCTAACGTTAAAGAAACATATTTCATTCTCGTGCTTTCCTGCCCCAAAGTAGTGAATTTAATAAAGAAATAAGAGCTTGGAACCATTTTTCTGATATCCATACAGTATAGAAACATAGAATGTGTCGGCAGATAAGAACCAATTGGCCCATCTAGTCTGCCCAATAATCTGAATCCTATCAATAGTCCCTGGCCCTATCTTATATGAAGGATAGCCTTATGCCTATCCCATGCATGTTTAAACTCCTTCACTGTATTTGCAGCGACTAGTGTTGCTCACGAATATTCGCAATTCAAATTTTAATCGTGAATATAGCATATTCGCGAATTTGCAAATATTGCAAATATAGCACTATATATTCATAATTACGAATATTCGCTTTTTTTGCGCATATGTGAAAATTTGTGCGCATATGCGCAAATTTGCGAATATTGAGCCCTCCCTTCATTAATGGTATAGAGAACTGTGACTAGTGCATCAACTCTGTGATTTTTTGCCCAATAAAACCAATAGGCTAATTGTGGTCTATGGGGATCTCACTGCATGTAAGATAAGCAGGACCGTCTCGGCAGTACAGTGGGATGGGAAACCGTCACTGGTTCGAGTCCCAGGGTGGACAGTGTTACAGTGTTGTGGTTAAACTTTACTTTCCTGGAAAAGCTGCTGAGTTGCCCATAGCAACCAATCAAATTGCTTCTTTCATTTTTCAGAGGCCTATTCAAAAATGAAAGAAGCGATCTGATTGGTTGCTAAGTATATAGTAAACATTCATATATGTGGTCAATATATAGTATACATTCATATATATGGGGGTAAGTATATAGTATACATTCATATATATGGGGGTCAGTATATAGTATACATTCATATATGGGGGTCAGTATATAGTATACATTCATATATATGGGGGTCAGTATATAGTATACATTCATATATATGGGGGTCAGTATATAGTATACATTCATATGTGTGGTCAGTATATAGTATACATTCATATATGGGGGTCAGTATATAGTATACATTCATATATATGGGGGTCAGTATATAGTATACATTCATATATATGGGGGTCAGTATATAGTATACATTCATATGTGTGGTCAGTATATAGTAAACATTCATATATATGGGGGTCAGTATATAGTATACATTCATATATATGGGGGTCAGTATATAGTATACATTCATATATATGGGGTCAGTATAAAGTATACATTCATATATATGGGGGTCAGTATATAGTATACATTCATATATGGGGGTTAGTATATAGTATACATTCATATATATGGGGTCAGTATATAGTATACATTCATATATATGTGGTCAGTATATAGTATACATTCATATATATAGGGGTCAGTATATAATATACATTCATATATGGGGGTCAGTATATAGTATACATTCATATATACGGGGGTCAGTATTTAGTATACATTCATATATATGTGGTCAGTATATAATATACATTCATATATATGGGGGTCAGTATATAGTATACATTCATATATATGGGGTTTCAGTATATAATATACATTCATATATATGGGGGTCAGTATATAGTATACATTCATATATATGGGGGTCAGTATATAATATACATTCATATATGGGGGTCAGTATATAGTATACATTCATATATACGGGGGTCAGTATATAGTATACATTCATATATACGGGGGTCAGTATATAGTATACATTCATATATATGGGGGTCAGTATATAGCAGTGATTCCCAACCGCGGTGCCGCGGCACACGTGTGTGCCGTTCAGCACTGCCCGTGGTGCCGCTGGATTTTGCCGTGATTTTTTTTATTTTTTACTATTATTTTTTTTTAAATGTCCCGCCCCGGCCTGATGGCGCAGGGGGGAAGGGAAGTCTGCGTGCGCACTGCGCACACAGCGTCCCCCTCTATCTCCTGCGTTTCCTGTGTTCCCCTCCGTCCCCTGCGTCTGCCGCGTGACCCGTGTTCCCCTCCTTCCCCATCTGTTCCCTGTGTCCCCCGCATCCCCCTCCTTCACTCTCCGTCTCCTGTGTCCCCCTCCGTCCCCCTCTCCCTTGCGGCGCAGTGAGCCGGATATGGTGCCCTGGGGCGGAACGAGCTGCACCAGCGCCGTACTCCCGTGCCTCCTGTGGAACTGCAAGCTGTGCGGGCCGGCTTGCTTAAGGTACCGTACCCTTTCCACCCCTCTGTTCACCTTCTCAACCCTGTCTAAATCCCCCCACCGTCACCCAGGTCCACACTCTACCCCTCCCCCCCGACCCCGTCACTCATGTCCACCCCCCCTGTCAGCCACGTCTGCCTTGTTTACCTCCCTGTCCATCTCTATCACCCATGTCCACCCCCCCCCCTGTCAGCCATATCTGCCTTGTTTACCTCCCTGTCCATCTCTATCACCCATGTAATCCCTCCCTGTCACCCATGTAATCCCTCCATGTCACCCATGTAATCCCCCCCTGTCATCCATGTCCACCCTCCCTGTCACCCATGTCCACCCTCCAGTCACCCATGTGCACCCCCCCAGTCACCCATGTCCACCCCCCAAGTCACCCATGTCCACCCCCCCAGTCACCCATGTCCACCCCCCCTGTCACCCATGTCCACCCCCCCTGTCACCCATTTCCACCCTCCCTGTCACCCATTTCCACCCTCCTTGTCACCCATGTCCACCCTCCCTGTCACCCATATCCACCCCCCCAGTCACCCATGTCCACCCCCCCAGTCACCCATGTCCACCCCCCCAGTCACCCATGTCCACCCCCCCGTCACCCATGTAATCCCTCCCTGTCACCCATGTAATCCCTCCCTGTCACCCATGTCCACCCCCTCAGTCACCCATGTCCACCCCCTCAGTCACCCATGTAATCCCTCCCTGTCACCCATGTAATCCCTCCCTGTCACCCATATAATCCCTCCCCGTCACCCATGTTATCCCTCCCTGTCACCCATGTCCACCCCCCTGTCACCCATGTCCACCCCCCCTGTCACCCATATCCACCCCCCCTATCACCCATGTCCACCCCCCCTGTCACCCATGTCCTTCCTCCCTGTCACCCATGTCCTTCCTCCCTGTCACCCATGTCCACCCTCCCTGTCACCCATGTCCACCCTCCCTGTCACCCATGTCCACCCTCCCTGTCACCCATGTAATCCCTCCCCCGTCACCCATGTAATCCCTCCCCCGTCACCCATGTAATCCCCCCCGTCACCCATGTCCACCCCCTGTCACCCATGTCCACCCCCACTCTGTCACCCATGTCCACCCTCCTGTTCACCCATCTGTCCCTTTGTTACCCCAGTCCACCCTTCTCTGTCACTCCTGTCCCTCTTTTACCCCCTTGTCCACCCCTCTGACCCCCTGTCTCCCCTCTCCACCCTCCTGTCACCCATGTCCACCCCCTGTCCACCCCTCTGTCACCCCTATGCCCCCGTCACCCATGTTCACTCTTCTACACCCATCTATCACCCTTGTACACCTCTCTACACCCCTCTGACACCCATTTACACTTCTCTACAACCCTCTGTCACCCATGTACACCCATCTGTCACCCATGTACACTCCTCTGTACCCCTCTGCCACCCATGTACACTCCTCTACACACCTGTCACCCATGTACACCCCTCTGTCACCCATGTCCACCCCCCCTGTCACCCATGTCCACCCCCTCAGTCACCCATGTCCACCCCTCAGTCACCCATGTAATCCCTCCCTGTCACCCATGTAATCCCTCCCTGTCACCCATGTAATCCCTCCCTGTCACCCATGTAATCCCTCCCTGTCACCCATGTAATCCCTCCCTGTCACCCATGTAATCCCTCCCTGTCACCCATGTAATCCCTCCCTGTCACCCATGTCCAACGCCCCTGTCACCCATGTCCACCCTCCCTGTCACCCATGTCCACCCTCCCTGTCACCCATGTCCACCCTCCCTGTCACCCATGTCCACCCTCCCTGTCACCCATGTCCACCCTCCCTGTCACCCATGTAATCCCTCCCCCGTCACCCATGTAATCCCTCCCCCGTCACCCATGTCCACCCCCCGTCACCCATGTCCACCCCCACTCTGTCACCCATGTCCACCCTCCTGTTCACCCATCTGTCCCTTTGTTACCCCAGTCCACCCCTCTGTCACTCCTGTCCCTCTATTACCCCCTTGTCCACCCCTCTGACCCCCTGTCTCCCCTCTCCACCCTCCTGTCACCCATGTCCACCCCCTGTCCACCCCTCTGTCACCCCTATGCCCCCGTCACCCATGTTCACTCTTCTACACCCATCTATCACCCTTGTACACCTCTCTACACCCCTGTCACCCATTTACACTTCTCTACAACCCTCTGTCACCCATGTACACCCATCTGTCACCCATGTACACTCCTCTATACCCCTCTGTCACCCATGTACACTCCTCTACACCCCTCTGTCACTCATGTACACTCCTCTACACCCCTCTGTCACCCATGTACACTCATAGGCGTGCGCACAGGGTGTGCCGGGTGTGGAGCAAAAGGGGCAGCTGCACCGGGCCCTGTAATTCCTGGGGGCCCAAAAGCAGCTCTCCCCTTTTGCCCCATAAAGCTGATAAAGGCTGGCGGGCCAGGCGTCAGGGGCCCGGCCAAAATGTTAGTAGGAGTGGGCGGGGGGGCGGGTTTGCGCCGCACGCTACCTTTTTATGTTCGCCGCCGCCGTCACTCATTCCCAGGCAGCCAGTACCGCAATGGCTGTCTGGGAGATGGTCACGTGACGTGACGTGTGGTGCAACGTCACGGGCGGCATCATAGAGAAGAGCGGAGCATAGAGAGTCTCCCGCTCCTCTCAGTCCCCACACGGCCGCTTCCAGGATCAAGGCCGCAGCAAGGGACCCACCGCCGGGGGTATCCTCCCCTCACTTGCATAATCTGATAATCCCCTCCCCCGTACGTATCCTGTACTGATCCTGAGTTATATCCTGTATTATTCTAAAGAGCTGTACTCACTATTCTGCTGGTGAGGTCACTATGTACATATATTACATTACTTATCCTGTACTGATCCTGAGTTATATCCTGTAAATCTTTTATTAGAAAAATACAAATCATAACAAAACATAAACCAGCACAACTTTGCCATAACGGAAAACAACAACATGAAATAACATAAACCCAAACTTTACATTTAAATAAAAGAACAAAAATCCTGCCTAACCGGCTAGCCCAGCTTTCCTACTAGAACTAGAAATATTATAACTACACCTTTCATAGCCAAACAACACACTCATAAGAAACATAAATATAGCACTATTTCGCTTTAACTCAAAACACCCAAACTCGGGAAAAATCATACATTACAAATAGAAAACACAACAAGCACTCACACTGCACACCATGTTTTTTTTTTTAAATAATAATAATAATTATAATAATAATAACAACACTATACCACACTCACACATGCACACATATATATCCATATATTAACTACATTTAACCAAGAAACCAAAAATAAATAAATAAATAAATTAAATTCAACTCAAAATACCCAAACTCGGGAAAATATCACAGAAAACACAATACACACATGCTTACACACATCTTTACTACATACTACATATATAAACCAAAGAAAATAAATCCACAACGGGATACTAAAGAAACATTACTACAAAAACAAAACTGGTTCGACTGCCATGTCTATCTCTACTATAAATACTATATACTTAAAAAAAAAAAAAAAAAAAAAATTTTTTTTTATAACATAACATTATACATACTATATACATAACTAACTATATACACTACTATGTACAATACTATACACAAACTATATACACCTGTAAATAAACATAAAACACACCTACAAATATAAAAGAACATTCTACAGTAAACTGACCCTTCACCCACACCACCCGCCCTCCTGTACATGGGTCAGAGTTTTTTCCATACAGTTCATAGTCCTCAATGTCCAGTCCACAACTGACCCATGCCAGGTCCACCAAAAGAAAAGACCACCACCACCCACAAATATACCCTCCCAACCTAGAACTCCTCCCAACCAACTTAACCATTACCAGCTTTAACATACATAAGCAAACAATACAACCCACTTTAGGCCCAAGTTCGGTGCCTGTAAGCCCTTCATAACCATAGCATCTGAAAACAAAACAAAAAGCTAGGGTGCACATGCATTAGCCCACCACCAGGAAGAAGGAAGGCAATCCTGATACATACAAAATGTATATTCTTTCCCTAACTGCACCCTACCTCTCACCCTACCATTATCCCTAAAGATAAACTGACCCTAGTTGACTCCAGCCGATGGAAGCGCCCACCCGGTTGTAGACCCTTATATTAAAGGGACAATGAAGCAGGAAATGGTCCATGCTTTCCAGCATGTCCCCGCACTCTTCTCGGGGACATCCCCGGTCATCAGATCTCCTGCACTTCAAATTGTCCCTCACATATAGCTTCCCCTGAAAGCAGCGCCAGGCCAAGTCCCAAAACTTCTGGGGGATCCTTTTCATATTTAAGAGATACAACCCCACCCTCAGATCCCGACCTGTGCAGTCCCTGAGCGCCAGAGGCTTCTGGAAGTGGGTCAACAGAACCCGTTTGTCAAGGAACTGCCTTGACTGGGTCCTGATCTCCCACACTCCCAGACCCCACCGACGTATCGCCTTCAGAGTCGGGGTAGCGTAAGCCGGAAGATGCCCATGGGGCGTACGGAGGTCCTTCACTTGCCCTCCTGTCTCCCATTCCTGGAAGAAAGGCCGAAACCATTCCCTGCAGGAGAGTACCCACGGAGGAGCCCTCTCTGACCAGAGGTTTGAAATGTTAGCTTTCAAGAAGGTGTTTGTTAAGAACACCACAGGGTTTACCATAGATAAACCCCCTAGTCTCCTTGTGCGGTACGGAACCTCTCTCTTGACTAGGTTCATCCTGTTCCCCCATAACAGTTGGAAAAACAGGCTGTAGATCCTAGTGTAGTAGGCATCTGGCAAGATACATACACTGCCAAGATAGATAAACAAGGGGAGCAGGATACGATTTGATCAGGTGTACCCTTTCCCTGAGGGTCATAGACCAACCCTTCCACTGATCCACCCTATGAGTGGCATCCTGTAGCTTACCATCCCAGTTTTTGGTGGGATAATCATCCTGGCCGAATGTGATGCCCTGAATTTTTGCTGAGTCTTGGGGCCCTGGGAGGGTGTCCGGGAGATCAAAAGTGGGATCTCCCCCTCCCAGCCAGAGACTTTCACACTTATCCCGGTTGATCTTAGACCCGGATGCCTCCGAGTAGCGTTCCACCTCCGACATCACCACATCGACCTCCTCTCTCGAGGAAACGAAAATGGTGACATCATCAGCGTACGCCACCACTCTCTGGGCGACATCCAGTTCCGCCAGACTCATCCCGACTCCCGCCAACGGCCCACAATCTACCCTCCGGACGTAGGGATCAATTGCGAACACGTATAAAAGCGGGCTCAAAGGACAACCCTGACGGACTCCGGACCCCACCTCAAAAGAGCGGCCAGACCACCCGTTCACCAGCGGGAAACTCTCTGCCCCTGCATATAAGGTCTTAAGCCAATTAATAAAAGCACACGGTAAGCCATATCTCAGGAGGACGGACCAGAGGTACTCGTGGTTCACCCGATCAAATGCTTTGGCCTGATCCAGGGACAGCAAGTACCCCTTCCAGAGACCTGCACTACTCCGCTCCACTGCCTCCCGGACACCGAGAACAGCACTTAAGGTGCTTTGGCCTGGAACAGAGCAGTGCTGGGCCCCCGAAAGGAGCCGGGGTGCAAACTTCACCAGCCGATTAAACAGTATCTCTGCCAGAAGCTTCCTGTCCGTATTGAGAAGAGCTATGGGCCTCCAATTCTCAATATGGCTGGGATCTTTACCCTTTGAGAGAAGAATCAGGGCTGACCTCCTCATTGACTTCGGCAGAGTGCCCGAGGAGAGACACTCATTGAATACCTCAGTCAAGAGGGGAGCTAAAGACTCCTTAAAGGTCTTGTACCACTCGGATGTTAAGCCATCCGGACCTGGTGACTTTTTGGGGGCAAGCCCCTCAATCGCCAGTCTCACTTCCTCTTCCCTGATTTTTTTTGCCAAAACATCAAGAGAGGGGTCTACCCCTGGCTCAGGAATGGTTTCAGCCAGGAAAGCCGACATCCCGTCTCGATCTAGATCCTTCCTTCCCAAGAGATGCGAGTAGAAGGATCTGACGACCTCCAAGATCCCTGATCTGGACCGATTCAGAGATCCTGTACTATCAATCAGTCCTGAAATGACTTTACTACTCACTGACATCTTACAGTTTCTGTAAGGGTCGGGCGAGCGGTACTTCCCGAAATCCCTCTCAAAAACCAAAGATGCGTGCCTATCGTACTGACACCTCATCAGCAAGGACTTCACTCTGGAGATATCCTCCCGGCTACCTCCAGTCGAGACGAGAAGCTCGAGTTTCCTCCTCAGTCCCTGATACAGGCGATACCTATTCAGGGACCTGAGGCTCGAGAGCTGGCGGAAGAACCCCGCAACCCGCTTCTTGAATATCTCCCACCACTCTGACTTACTACTACATAGGCCCAGTAAAGGTACCTGACTCTGAAGAAAATCCTCAAAGGACTGTCTTACCTCTGCTTCCTCCAGGAGGGACGAATTCAGCTTCCAATAACCTTTACCCATCCGAGGGGTCTCTGAAACATTCAGGGAAAACAAAATCATACAGTGATCGGAGAACTCCACCTCAACCACGGACACTGCAGAAGAGACAGCTTCCTCCTTCAAATAAAACCTGTCTATTCTAGACCTGCAGCTACCTCGATGATAGGTGAAACCCGCGTGGCCTGAGGGGCTCCGGATGTGGGCGTCCTCTAGGCGAGCTACCCTAACTATGCTATTGAGAGCTATGCTATCATAAGCCAACCGATCATTGGAGCCTCTCCTATCTTGGGACCTTTTGACAGTATTGAAATCCCCTCCAAAGATCACCTGTCGGCTTGTAAAAAGAAAGGGCTTAATCCTCATAAAGAGATCTTTGCGGCCCCACTTGGTTTGTGGGGCGTAGATGTTAATAAGCCGGAGCTCTTGCCCCTTCATGAGGACATCTAAGATCAGGCACCTCCCCATTTCTAACTCAATAACCCGTCTGCATTCAACAGGAGCGGTAAAAAGGACCGCCACCCCACTATACGGCTCAGCCGCAAGAGACCAGTGGGAGGGGCCACGCCTCCACTCTCTCCTGGCTTTTACCAGAGAGGCAAGATCTGACAACCTGGTCTCCTGCAGATACAAAATATCGGCTTCAACACGGCCGAGAAAATCAAAGGCTGCGAATCTAGCCGTATCAGACTTTATACTGGCACAGTTAATAGATGCCAGTGTCAATGGGGTGAGTGCCGCCATCATGGGTGATTGAGATAGACGGCCCTAACCCCCTCATTTTTGTTTCTTCTTTACCCCCTCATCCCCAGATGAGGAGGCTTCCTTGTCTTTGGACCGTTTTTTTGATTCTGACTGGTCCATTTTATAATCCCCATCTCCGCCTGGCTCCGATTTGGCCCCATCCCCTGCGGAAATTGCCCCATCAGGACAGGGCCCAGTTCCCCCTGGAGGCTCCCCCACTTCAGGCACCCCATCCCTGACCCCCCCTCCTTCAAGGAGGGGGAGGAGATGTCTTCAAGGACAGAGTACCGGTTAGACAGATCAATCAGAGGGGGGGCAGGTAAGCTTCCGCTTGGGACCTGGTCCGCAGCACGGGGACTAGAGGGCTCCGACCTCTTCTTTCTCCCTTTACTGCCCTTCTTTTTTGGCCTCTCTTCACCCTCCTCATCCACACTTTCACAGTGGGAGGAATCGGAAAGATCGGCCTTGCTGCCCTCTTCTTTACAGATTCTCCCCATTTCCTCTTCCAGCACATTCTCCCCCAGGGTCTCAGCAGTTTCAGGACTAACCTCAGGAGCAGGGCCAGAAGCTACCCCTGCCACATGGGAACTCTCCAGTTCCCTGCTCCTTCTCCGATTAGCCTCCCGCCTCAGCCTGGCGGGACTTTTCCTCTTCACTGACCCTGTTGCACCTTCACCCGCACCCGTGCCCTCCCCAGCTGAGGCAACGTTACTGCTCTCCCCAGCCAAGGTGACCGTCGCACGGGCAAAGGCGCTAGGACAACGGCTGAAAGGGTGTCCTAAGACACCACACAGATGACACCTGATCTGCCTACAGGATGCGGCAAGATGACCTACCCCACCGCACAGTGCACAGACCTGCACGGTACAGGCTGCGCTAAAGTGAGTGGGGCTGCCACACCTGTGACAGACCTTGGGCTGCCCCTGGTAGAAAACTTGGATTCTGTCTCTCCCAAGAAAAGCAGCTGATGGGATGTGGGCAACAGTGCTCCCCGAACGCTTCAGTTTGACGGAAAACGTCCAGGCCCCAGACCAGATCCCATGTTCGTCATAGTTCTTTTTTGGCATGTCCGTCACATCCCCATATCGGCTAAGCCAGGTCATAATGTCATAGCAAGATAGTGACTCGTTACGTGTCAAAACGGTCACTTTCTTGGCCAGATTCTGACGGGATATCGCCTTTACGGCGAAATCCCGCCAGCCGGGCTCGCTTTTCACCACCTCATAATTCGACCAGAAAAGTTCCAGACCCTCTGGCCGAACAAAGCTGATGTCAAACTCGGAAGTACCATAGGGGTGGATCAGGGCAAAGATGTCACTTGCCCTGAATTCCATCCGGAGGAGGAGCTCAACCACCTTACCCCGAGGCGGACGCGCATCTTCGCCCCTCCACACTAAACGGACCACATTCCTACGGCCACTTTCCTGGCCGGATGTCGGGAGGGACCAGACCACCTCCCCGTTTTGTTCTCGGAAGGCGCCTAAGCCATGTCTTTCTATCCAAAAAGACAGGTCAACCTCACCCCTCCCCTCTACATGGATTGACCTGTCTCCCCTACGTAGAGCCTCCAGGAGGCGCTGTTGCAAGTGACCCCCAGAGCCAGACGGAGATGGGGATCCCCCTGATCCCCCGGCAGTGACGCTGGCATAGCTTCTCTGAGAAGCAGCCACTACCGGGGGGGCAGTCGAACCAGGAACTGACCCAGAGGCCAAACCTGGACCCTTATTCTTAACAGCCATAACACCTCTCTCTGTCATTCCACTACCACTCCTCACCTGTATTTCACTAGCACCCCTCTCTTGGACTACACTTGCACCCCTCTCTTGCACTCCTCTTGCACCCCTCTCTTGCACACTACTTGCACCCCTCTCTTGCACACTACTTGCACCCCCCTCATCAACACTGCTACCACAACTCCTCCCATGCACACCACTATAACTCACATTCTGCACATTTTTATTCACATTTTTCCTTTCACTTTCACTCTTGCGTTCACTCTCCCTTGGAGTGTTACAGACTGGGCTGGCTGGGTCTTTTGCTTCATGTTTAAGGGTTGCCGGTTTCAGGATTGGTGCTGCATAGTTCTTTCTTCCTGTGTCTTTGGGTGCAGACACAGGCTCCGCCTCTGAAATGGGTGGCCACTCCCCCTCACAAAAAGACTGTCCCTCCGGACTAACTCCCGCTACAGCTGATGTGCAGGGAACCTCCCACTTTATAGCGGAGTGCCCCCTGGCGCCAGAACCAGTATCAACCACGCCACCTAGGGGACCGCCCCCTGAACCAACAAGGTCCAGCGCCCGGACACTCCCCCCCCCCCCCTCACAGGAGAGTGCCCTGCGGTGCCAGGACCTGTACCGCCCACTTCAACCAGGGGACCGCCCCCCGAACGGGTGAATCTGCCGCCATTTTCCGGTGCCTGGACACCCTCCCCCCTCACAGGAGGGTGCCCTTTTTTTTCTATAGCACCCGCGGCCATTTTGGGTGCGCTACTGTATCCCCCATGCTGGCCCCGCTCCACTACAGAAACGGGGTCTGGCAGATTGGGGGACCCAGCACCCTTTTCAGCCGACCCAGACTGCTGGAAGGGAGAAAAGACAAACTTAACTCCTTGTGTCTTCTTCCTCTTCTTGCCCTTTCCTTTCTTCTTCTTCTTTCCCTTCTCCTCTGGGCCCAAATCATCCCCGAAGGAAAAGTTTTCCAGACGGGTGGGGGACTCCTGCATAACAATTGCCCGCAGGAGACCCCCATCTGCCAAGCCGCTTCCATCACTGCAGTCACTGCCGTCATCATCATCATCATCCTCCTCACTGGAGGGAGGTAAGGCCACCTGAGCCGGGTTTACATAGTCCCCACTGAGGGTAAGTGGGGGGTCTGGGGTAACAGTAGTGGTGGTACACACAGGTCCAGTATCCATATCCCCCTCACTCTAATCCCCCTCCTCACCTCCCTCCATCTCTTCCTCCTCACTCTGGCAGTCATCTTGGTTACTCACTTGTCCTGAGACCTTCATGCTGGAGAAACTATCCTTGTTCACAAGTCTCTCGCTGAGTATACCACCTCCCTCCACAATGTCCGATCTCAGCCTCACAATCTCATCCACCTGTTTCTTCAGAGCTCTCACCTTGGTGGAAAATGCTGCCCTCTTGGTCTTTGCTGCATTGTTTGCTTGGTAGCTGGAGGGGCAAGCTGTGCATAACTAGCTTGCCCCCTGACTGGTGAGCAGTTAAGGGGTTAAGAAATATACAGGCAATGTTTTTTAGCCCCCTCCCCCGCCTGTAAAAACTTGTTGCTAACTATAGTGGTATGTCCCATGGGTGGGGGGGAAGGAGTGCACCAATCAGGGGTCTAATAGTTTCCCGGGCTTTCAGGGGCCCTCCCCTGGGTATTTATAGCTGTGGTGCCTCCCTTTCCCCCTCAATCTGCCCAGGACCCGGAGTTTTGACTGCTGGCTGGTATGTGTCTGCCCCTTATTTGTGGCCTGGATGGAGCAGATGGGTGAGGGCTGGCATGCTCCCTTGTGGCTGAGCTGGCCTCCCCTCCTGTTGCACCCTTGGCGGGTTCAGGAGGCTGGCGGACCTCTTATCAGTCCTGCCCTCCTTTCCCACTGTAATCCCTTTGAGCCCTGTCCCGTTCTTTTGCCCTCTCCCCTGCCTGTACTTTGATCCCTCTCTCCTGGGTGCTCCTGGAGCAGGCTCTGATTACCTACTTGCCCCGTCCGTCTCTTTTTTCCCCCCTGTTGCGGTCCCCTTCGTCTGCCTCCCCCCCCCTGTTGCGGTCCTTACCATAACCCCCCCTCCCGCCTGTTTGTCCCCTCCGCTCTGGAGGTGGCGGCCCCTGGGTGGCTGCTGCTGTTTTAACCCCCTTTAACGTTTGCGCAAATGGACGTTTATTAACGTCCATTTGCGCGTCCCCAGCTATAATCCGCGCTCACATAGTGAGCGCGCATTATAGCTGTTGGGTCCCAGTTGCTATTAGCGACCAGGACCCCTGATAATGCCGGACATCGCCGATCTGGCAGATGTCCGGCATCACCTTTTCAGACGCGGCGATCAAAGTCATCGCCGCGTCTGAAAATGTAATTGAACGCATCCCGGCTGCTCAGCGGGCTGATTGGGACCATCGCGATAAAATCGCGATGTCCCGATCAGCTGGGACGCAGCAGGAGGGTCACTCACCTGCCTCCTGCGCGTCCGCTCCTCAATTGATTGCTCCAAGCCTGAAATTCAGGCTTGAGCAATCAATCATTGATAACACCGATCATTGCCATGTTACTACATGGCAAGTGATCGGTGTCAGGTTCAGTGTGTGCAGTGTTATAGCTCCTAGGGGAGCTATAGCATTGCAAAAAAAAAAAAAAAACTGTTGAAGTATTTGAATAGTTAAGTTAATAAAGATCTTTTAACCCTTGCAATTTTACACGTTTGATCACCCCCCTTTTCCACATCATAAAATAAAATAAAAAATAAAAATTAATAATAAAAAAAAAAAAGAAAAGAAAAGAAAAATACCATAATAGTAATGATAAAAAATTAAAATCTATAAATAAAATAATAATACATAAAATACTGTATATTACAACAACATACACGTGTGGTATCGCCACGTGCCTACATGTCCGTAGTATAAAAAAATAAATAAATTAATTAATAAATATAGTCATTTAAGGCGCTCCGTCTATGGCGTACGTGTATAATATAAAAAAAAAAAAAAAAAACATTACAAATTTATTAATTAATGAATAAAATACATAAATAAGTAATATTACTTGAATAAATAAATTTCACAGTCCAAAATAGCGTATTTTTGACCCCTTTTTATACCGTAAATATGAAAAACAGCGATCTCAAACTCTGATCGAAACGACAATGGTACTGCGGACAGCTTCAGATCACAACGCCAACTATATGAGCACTCATACCGTCCCCACTCCATTGCCCGGCTCCTTACCCCCACCACACTAGCACTCCCCCCCTGCCCACTGCTGCTGCTGCCCCTCCCCCTTTTTCCTCGTGCTCTTCCAGTGCTCCCCATGGTTCTTGCATCCATTGCGCCCCCCCCACGCCTCCCCATCACCTCTCTGCCCCGAGTTCCCAACCCCCCCCCTTCCCCCACTGCTGCCACTGCTGTCCTCCTTCCTCCTGCCTCTCCAATGCCCCCCGTGGAGGGGTAGGGAGTGCTCCCCTGATTTCGTGTTGCTCTTCCCCCCTCTGGGGCCGGATGGGGGCATAGACGTATTTGTCGCCGCTCTCGCTCTGGTCCTGGGGGGCGGCACAGGCGGTGTTTTTTGGGCCTTCTGTTCACCTGCGGGGAGTAGGTGTTTCGGTTCTTCCCGCAGGGTTCTCCCTCGGAGTCCTCTACTGCTGTTTTCCCGGCGTGGTTTCCGGCGCCGTTCCGTGCGGCGGCCGAGTGCCCGCGACCCGGCGGTCTCCAGCGTGCCTTGTCCCACGCCTGCGGCGGTGGTGAAGTGGTTCCTCCCTCTGTTGTGCTTCTCCATTTTCTGGAATTGGTGAGTCTTCTGATGTGGGGCTTTGCCCCTTCCCTGGTTTGTGTGCTTATTGCTACGTCTGTGTAGTGTTCGTCCTTTTGTTCCCGTGTGTTTGTTGAGTTTGGGTCTCGGATATGGGTGTATATCTGTGTTGGTCTCTGGTTGTGAGTTGGGTACGTCTCTTCTTGACGGGGTGCTTTGGTAGGGTATCATTTTCTGCGGTGCGCGCTTGGGTGTGTGGTCTTTTGGCCTTACGCTCTAGGTGGCCGGGGTTTTGCTGACTTAGCTCCCGTAGGCATGTTCCTTTTCCTGAATCGGTGGCTGCCACCCAGTCACGGTTTTGTTTCTTTGGGTTTTCTCCCCCTTTGTTTGGTTTATCTCTCCATCTTAAGTTGTAGTCTCTCTCCGCTGCTCCATTGTCCTAGTATATTTGTCTGCTGTTTTTTCCTGTTTCGCCCAATCTCATGTAGGCATGGGACTCCTGTATGTCGTGCTGGGTGCTTTGGCTGATGTGGCGGAGGGTAGGTTTCGCTTGAGTCTCTGGGGGTAGGTTTTGCTTGTGTCTCCGTTTGTCTTGCCTGTGTGGTTTCTTCTGTTCGTGGTGGTATTCCGGAGGGTGATTCTCCTGTGCTCTACACTTGTTGGGGTGTGGTTTGTTGCTGCAAGGCTGACATGCAAATTTGTGAAGCGTCCATATTTTGTGCTCGCTTCGGCAGCATGTATGTTAAAATTGGAACGATTTTGAGGAGATTAGCATGTCTTCCGCATGCCTTGTTGGCCTTGGTTTGCTGCTTTCCTATGGTCAGGGAGTAATTGCGTTTTCTCTGTTTTGGTTTCTTCAGGGCTCGCTATGTGCCCCGGTTCCGGTCCTTGCTGGTTTACTGAATGTTCCACGTGGAATGTGGTTCAGGGCGGAGTTTTTTCCTGCAGGTTGTCTCTGGCCGCCGAGGGTGTGTGGTATCTGTGCCCCCGCATATGTGCCCCTGGTGCACTAAGGGCTGACGTTCCGGTTGGTTGGGTTTTTTTCAGGCGTGATGCAGTGGACAGGCCTGCTTTCAGTCCCCCGTTGCAGCTCATGGAGAGCTCGCTCTGTTCCCGGGTGTGGCTGGTTTGGTTGGTTGTTGGTGTGGTGTTTTGGTTTTCCAGTGGTGCTGCAGGGTGGTTTACTACTGGGTGTCTTGGTAGTCAGTGGGTTTCTGCCATGCTTGGGTTTTTTGTTTGTGCTTTTTCCTTTGGTGTTGGTTGTGGGACTTTGGGTGCTTGCTTCAGCAGTTCATGTTCTAGGATTGTAACGGTACTGTGTGGGTTGGCGTGGCCCCTGTGCTTGATTGCGCTATAATTTGGTGATGCTTTTCTTTTTTGGGTGTGATTTGAGTGATCGGGGGCGTTTTGTCGGTCTGACATTTGGGGCGTTGTCACTGTTATTATTTCTTTCTTTCGGCTTTCTTCCTGCGCTCGGCTTGTTGCACCTAGTGCTTCGCTGTTTGGAGATAAGGTTTATTTTGCGGCTGTACTCCCTGGGGTCGGTATTGGGTGTTGACGCTTTGTCCCGTTCTCTGGCAGTGGTTCCGGAGGTTGCTCCCTCGGGTGGAGTCGGAAGGTTTGCTCATGTGGCTGTGGAATGGGAGACCACCTCGGGTTCGGGTCCCGGGGTAGGACTGAGTGATACAGTTGTGGTTAAATTTTCGGCCTGTGGGTCATCGTGGAGATTGGTGTATTTCTTGGTCCGCTTTAGTGGCTCCTGCGACTTGGTCGCACTCACGGTGAGGCGCTTGCGAGTAGTTGGGGTTGGTGTGGAGGCCGGGATGTCTACAGTCAAGGAGGGTCCCGAAGGTTCCAAGTGTGTCTGTGGATAGGGGTTTTGTTTTTTGTACCTACAAGGTTCTGCTGTTTGACTTCCTATTTCGTTTTGATAGGCTGTGATAAAATAAGTTAACTGCTGTGTCTCCTATCCAAGGACGTTCGAGATTTGGGCTGTATTCTGCATGTATCCAATTAACATTCTTAGTATGTGACGCTGGGTATCTTCACCTGTTCATGTGAATCACCTACTACTCAGTGCAAAAAAAAAAAAAAGGGTGCTTTCCCACTGTGCTGCGATCCAGTGGGGTGAGGTTGCCGCATGACGGGGGGTGATTTTTCTTTTCTGCTTTGCGGTTGGTGGGATGTTGGTGTATACCTAGGGGCTGGGCCCGTGAGCGGGTGGCCTTGCTGTCGGCGACCATTTTTTCCTATCAGTTTTTGGGTCGCTTGGTGGCGGCTGTGGGTCGGATTTTTGGTTGTCGCTTTTGCGTCGTTTTTTCTGATCCGAGGTTTTGCGCTGGCTTTTTTCGGGGCTAGGTGGATGGGGCACTTTCTTTCTCCTCGTCTCCTTCCATGACACTTGGGTGTCTGATGTGTTTTTTGGGTGCCTATTTTGTGCGTTTTCAGGTCCGTCGGTCCGAGATTGCTTAGGCGATCTGGGACACACAGCTTGTGCTGCATGAGGGTCCACGAATGACTGTTTTTTCCTGTTGTCGTCCTATTGTTGATTGGACTGCGGTGGGGGCCTCCCCCCCCACCTCTTTTTCTTTTATGCTCCCCGCCCTCGATTGTCTGTTTTGGGTTTTGGCTTCTCTTTGTAGGAGGGGGTGTTGTGAGTTTGGGATTCGCTCTCTTTTTGTGTCGGTGTCGGCGGAGAGGGCTCAGTTTCCGGAGAGGGTAGCGCAGCGCGTGGGGCGCGGGCGATCTGCTTGTTGCGTTGCTATTTTCGCCCAGTTTGATGTTTCCCACATGTGTTTTTGTTTTGCGAGCGGCTTTCCGCAAGGTGGTGCGAGTGCTGCGGCACTCTTCGGTGTATGGGCGAGAAATGAGAAATGAGTTCACACAAGAGTTAGTGAATACCAAAAAAATAAAAATTACAAAAAATAAAATAAAATGCAAAAACATAGGACCTGGCGGCAGGTACCTCGGATTTCCTGGAGAGGTTATGTGTTGGGAGAATTTCCTGGAGAGGAAATGTGTTGGGCGACTTTCCTGGAGAGGAAATGTGTTGGGCGACTTTCCTGGAGAGGAAATGTGTTGGGTGTGTTCGGGGGGCTGAGTTGGCCCCAGGTGTTGGCTATCCAGTATCTCTTGGGTGGACGGTGAAGACGGTGAAAGCGGGGTCAACCCGGGGTAGACCTCCACACAGGACAGTGTGGCAGCACCTCTTGGGTTGGCAAGAAGCCAATCGGTGTCTTTGTTACAGTTAAATTGTTATTTATATAAGTAATTTTATAAATAAAGCTGTGGCCGATCCCCACCCACGGAAAAGTTGAATTGTTGTTGTGTCAGTTATTATTTAATTAATTATTGTAGTAAGGGGGAGGGGTAGTTATAGCCAGCTCGGAGCTAATTGGGTCTCAACAGTCTGGAGGGGCAAGCTGTGCATAACTAGCTTGCCCCCTGACTGGTGAGCAGTTAAGGGGTTAAGAAATATACAGGCAATGTTTTTTAGCCCCCTCCCCCGCCTGTAAAAACTTGTTGCTAACTATAGTGGTATGTCCCATGGGTGGGGGGGAAGGAGTGCACCAATCAGGGGTCTAATAGTTTCCCGGGCTTTCAAAGGCCCTCCCCTGGGTATTTATAGCTGTGGTGCCTCCCTTCCCCCCTCAATCTGCCCAGGACCCGGAGTTTTGCCCTCCCTCCCTCCCTTTTTGTATCTCTGTTTATTGTAAGTCACAGCTTGGCGGTAAGAAGACGGTGAAAGCGGGGTCAACCCGGGGTAGACCTCCACACAGGATAGTGTGGCAGCACCTCTCGGGTTGGCAAGAAGCCAATCGGTGTCTTTGTTACAGTTAAATTGTTATTTATATAAGTAATTTTATAAATAAAGCTGTGGCCGATCCCCACCCACGGAAAAGTTGAATTGTTGTTGTGTCAGTTATTATTTAATTAATTATTGTAGTAAGGGGGAGGGGTAGTTATAGCCTGCTCGGAGCTAATTGGGTCTCAACAGTCTTGCAAACTTCAGCTCCTCTCTGAGGCCTCTTAGTTGTTTTCCGAGCTGTTCATACTGAGCCATCTTGGCCTGGATTTTGGACCCAAAGCTGGCCAGGGATTCTTTGGGCCCCTTTACCCCCCATTGCTGGGGTTCTGAGGAAACAGGCTGGATATGGGGATATGATAAACGTATATAAGTATATTAATGGCCCATACAAAAAATATGGAGAAAAACTGTTCCAGGTTAAACCCCCCCAAAGGACGAGGGGGCACTCCCTCCGTCTGGAAAAGAAAAGGTTTAGTCTAAAGGGGCGGCACGCCTTCTTTACCGTGAGGACTGTGAATTTATGGAACGGTCTACCTCAGGAACTGGTCACAGCAGGAACAATTAACAGCTTTAAAACAGGGTTAGATACATTCCTGGAACAAAATAACATTAAAGCTTATGCAGAATTATAAAACTACATCCCTTTCCCTTATCCCCTTACATCCTTCCCTTCAATCCCCTGGTTGGACTTGATGGACGTATGTCTTTTTTCAACCATACTAACTATGTAACTTTGTAACTATGTAACTATGATGCAGACTTTCCACTCCGCTGCCTGGATGAGCTTCTGCTGGAAGCTTTGCAGCTCCCAGCTGAGGTCGGGGAGGGGGCCCCACATGGCTGTGGACCCTGGTGGATCTCCTCACCCCATCCTGACTACTGGCTGTTGCATTTTCCTTTGCACACCCCGCCAGCCGAGAACGGGGGGGGGGGGGGTGCAAGATGAAGCCCCAGCTTCCCGGGGCTCCATAGCAGGAAAACCTACCCAGGTGTCTGCCACACACCTGGGGAGGGGTGGAAGAAAATCACTGCTTCTCTGGGAAACTCTGGAGCTCAGCAGAACACACCTTCTCTCCAGAGCTGTACTCACTATTCTGCTGGTGAGGTCACTGTGTACATACATTACATTACTGATCCTGTACTGATCCCGAGTGTGTGTGGGATGGGGGTGGGGGACCGGGGGGCCCCCCAAAAAAATTGCTTGCCCAGGGTCCAATCAAAATTAAAGACAGCCCTGTCCATTATACATACACTGTACAGCAATCATACATCCATTATACATACACTGTGTCTGTGACTGTACAACAATCATACATCCAATCCATTATTAATGGATTGGATGTATGATTGCTGTACAGTCACAGTGTATGTATAATGGAGGTATGATTGCTGTACAGTGTATGTATAATAGAGGTATGCTTGCTGTACAGTGTATGTATAATGGAGGTATGATTGCTATACAGTGTATGTATAATGGAGGTATGCTTGCTGTACAGTGTATGTATAATGGAGGTATGCTTGCTGTACAGTGTATGTATAATGGAGGTATGCTTGCTGTATAGTGTATGTATAATGGATGTATGATTGCTGTACAGTGTATGTATAATGGATGTATGATTGCTGTACAGTGTATGTATAATGGAGGTATGATTGCTGTACAGTGTATGTATAATGAATGTATGATTTCTGTACAGTGTATGTATAATGGAGGTATGATTGCTGTACAGTGTATGTATAATGGAGGTATGATTGCTGTACAGTGTATGTATACTGAATGTATGATTGCTGTACAGTCACAGTGTATGTATAATGGATGTATGATTGCTGTACAGTCACAGTGTATTTATAATGGATGTATGATTGCTGTACAGTGTATGTATAATGGAGGTATGATTGCTGTACAGTGTATGTATAATGGAGGTATGATTGCTGTACAGTGTATGTATAATGGAGGTATGATTGCTGTACAGTGTATGTATAATGGAGCCTCCAATCTAAAAAAAAAGCCTCCAATCCCCAAAAAAGTTTTAATAAAGTTTTTCATTTTGTTTGTATTGATATTTATATGAGTGTAGGTCTGTTTATGTATGTGTGCATGCAAGCAAGAGGGGCTGAAACGTCGCACTGTTTGACATGTGGAATAAATAGTTATTTTTTGGATATTTGGAGTGCCGCACCATTTTTGAAGTTATCAATTGGCTGTGATCGAGCCTGAGGAGCTGGCACCCGCCTACTGTGGTAAAGTAGTGCTGCATTTTTTTCGACATTTATATATATATATATATATATATATATATATATATATATATATCTATATAAACACACACACGCGTGTGCGGCATGAGTTTGTGCTTTAGGGTGCACACTCCTCTACACCCCTCTGTCACCCATGTACACTCCTCTATACCCCTCTGTCACCCATGTACACTCCTCTACACCCCTCTGTCACCCATGTACACTCCTCTACACCCCTCTGTCACCCATGTACACTCCTCTACACCCCTCTGTCACCCATGTACACTCCTCTACACCCCTCTGTCACCCATGTACACCCATCTGTCACCCATGTACACTCCTCTACACCCCTCTGTCACCCATGTACACCCATCTGTCACTCATGTACACTCCTCTAAACCCCTCTGTACACTCCTCTACAGGCTGAAGGTTTATATAAAAAAGATGGCTCCGGGGGGGGCGGGGGCTCGGGCCCCTTACTGGTGAACTAGCTGTACCCCCTGATAGCCATGAGAGCTGCTAGTGACCTACTGCTGCTAGGGGGGGCACAAGGGGGGGCCAATCATGATGTAGGGGGGGCCGTGGCCCCCTCTGCCCCCCCCCCCTAGAGACGCCACTGAGAAGACCTGCTGTTACTACTTTGTAAGAGAGGGCACTTTGGTTTTCTTTTATTGCAATTTAAGTTGTTAGTTAATGAAAAATAATAAATATTGTTTTATATATAACTACAGTTAAGGGGAATGTTTTATCAGTTATTCTGCCTAAACATCGGGCAGCATAAAACTGGTGCAGACATCACGATCCCAGGACACCAGGAAAAACACTGAGACACTCGGTCATTCAGAGTCATCTTAGATTGAAAATCCTGCTGAAACCCCGGAAATGAGTCCCTGGGGCTGGTCCCAGCGGGGCGGGTGACGCATCTCTCCCTATGCCAATGGTCTCCAAACTGTGGACCTCCAGCTGTTGCTTAACTAAAACTCCCAGCAAAACTACAACTCCCAGCATGCCCAGACCATTTTTGGAACAACTAGCAGTCCACAGTTTGTAGCCCTAGTCCCTATACAGTTACATTCCTGGCTTCTGCACTACTACTGGAATTGTGTTCCTGGTATCTGGCACTTCCGGGTCAGGTGACGTCATATAACTAGCCATCCAATCAGAGGCTGAGGCTGGACATTGCTTCGGCCCATAACTGAATGAGCAGCTGTGTAACGTCACCTAACCCAGAAGCGCTGGACACTGGGAACTGAATTTCGTGATTCTGGCGGTAGCGCAAGAGCAAGGAAGAGAGGGTTTTTTTATACTGTCTTCCCCAAGCGTTAATACCACATTTCTGCCACAACATAGCTTTCTTATGGAGGCCTGGCAAATCAAATGTCAGGCTTCCCTGTCCCTTCCCTGCTGCCGGCGGCTGCCACAATGACACAATGCTGTGGGGCTGGTATGATCATTTTTTCAGGGTTGGTTTTTAGCCCCAGTTCTGCCCTGGGTGGAGAGAGATATATCTAGCTAAGGCTGCATTCACACCACAATTGTTACAAACCGGATCTGGCTGGGAGATGTGAAAACCAGGCGCTCCCGTATCTCAGCCGGACCCGGACCACATCTCGTTTGAAGGAGCCGACCGGAGTCAGATAATGACTCCAGTCGGCTCAGTTTTGCCCCGTATCCAGATTTGTGACCGTACTTAAAACTGTAGTATACCACGGTTTTAAGTCTGGTCACAAAACCGGATATGGGGCAAAAATAAGCCGACCGGAGTCACTATTTGACTCCGGTCGGCTCATTCAAATGAGATGAGATGGGGGCCGGGTCCGGCTGAGATACGGGAGTGCCTGGTTTTCACATATCCCTATCGGATCCGGTCCCGTATGTAACAATCGTGGGGTGAATACAGCCTAATGTGGAATGGAGGTAGAAGTGGGAAGAAGCCTGCCTACCTACCTAATATATTAAGGCTGAACATTTACTTAGCTAAGAAGGGGAGAGGGAAGGGGGGCACCTTTGTAGTGTTGGTATCTATCTGTATATGATCACTGTATGGAGTTAACCTTGGTCTTTGCCTAGTGGATTTTTTTCAGTAGCAGTGCGGGGATATTAGTCATTCTGCGGTGATACTGGTCATGATGTGGCGATATTACTTGTCCCTTGTATAGTGATATTGATAATTTCAATGTCAATTCACAGGATTTGGTCAGTAACAGTATGACGGTAATATGTATGGGCATAATATTCCTCCTTGTATACTGGTAATATTGGTTTCAGTATACAGGATTTGGTCAGTAACAGTATCATGGTAATATGTATGGTGATAATTTTTCTCCTTGTATACTGGCATTATTGTTAATATTGCTATCAATATACCGGATTTTCACATATAGCCTTTTTAAAACATTGCTGCCATTTTTCATTATAAGCAGGGCCGGTGTTATGGCGGGGCAAACCAGGCAATTGCCTAGGGCCCCCATCCCCCAGGGGTCCTGCCGTCTGCTCAGTAGGGGGGGGGGGCAACTGTTTTAAAGTGGCCGCAGCGTTGGCTTCTTGTTAAAGATTAGCAGGGGGGCAACTTTAAAACAGTGATCAGCTCCGGGCCCCGTGCCCGCAGGGGGGCCCCGTCACATTCGGGACATCCCTGTGTCCCGAAAAATCTTTTCAGGCCACAAGGATGCCCCGTTTACTTCATAGCGGCCCCGCGTTAACTTTAAAAACGCTGGGGCCGTTGGGAGGAAGCGCACGCAGTGACGGCACTGACGTCACGTGCGTGCGCCCATAGCAACAGTACAGCAGAGCGCAGCTGTGAGGAGGACGTGCGGGTATGGTAAGTGACCTGCGGTCATCTTCAGTGTTCCGACCGCTGCTCCCGGGATGGCCCATAGGCCATAGCAGTAGATCGTGACCGGGATGGCCCATAGGCCATAGCAGTAGATCGTGATCCAGGAGCGGTGGTCGGAATACTCAAGTGGGGCAGTAAACAGGCATACAGCCTCCAGCCATACATTGTATATGGCTGAAGGCTGTATGTCTGTAGGGGAACATTAGTTGCACTATAATTCCACCACATTTGGTGCAGTATAGTTCCCCCACATTAAGTGCAGTCACTTAATGTGGGGATCTATACTGCACCAAATGTGGTGGAATTATAGTGCACCTAATGTGGGGGAACTATACTGAACCTAATGTGGGGAATTATACTGCACCTAATGTGGGGGAACTATACTGCACCTAATGTGGGGAATTATACTGCACCTAATGTGAGGGAACTATACTGCACCTAATGTGGGGGAACTATACTGCACCTAATGTGGGGAACTACTGTATACTGCACCTAATGTGGGGAACTACTGTATACTGCACCTAATGTGGGAGGACTACTGTATACTGCACCTAATGTGGGGCAACTACTGTATACTGCACCTAATGTGGGGAGACTACTGTACTTCACCTAATGTGGGGAACTACTGTATACTGCACCTAATGTGGGGGGGGACTACTGTATACTGCACCTAATGTGGGGGGACTACTGTATACTGCACCTAATGTGGGGGGACTACTGTATACTGCACCTAATGTGGGGAACTACTGTATACTCCACCTAATGTGGGGGGACTATTGTATACTGCACCTAATGTGGGAAACTACTGTATACTGCACCTAATGTGGGGAACTACTGTATACTGCACCTAATGTGGAGGGACTACTGTATACTGCACCTAATGTGGAGGGACTACTGTATACTGCACCTAATGTGGGAGACTATACTGCACCTAATGTGGGGAACTATACTGCCGACCTAATGTGGGGGAACTATACTGCCGACCTAATGTGGGGGAACTATACTGCCAACCTAATGTGGGGAATTATACTGCACCTAATGTGGGGAATTATACTGCACCTAATGTGGGGGAACTATACTGCACCTAATGTGGGGGAACTATACTGCACCTAATGTGAGGGAACTATACTGCACCTAATGTGGGGGAACTATACTGCACCTAATGTGGGGAACTACTGTATACTGCACCTAATGTGGGGAACTACTGTATACTGCACCTAATGTGGAGGGACTACTGTATACTGCACCTAATGTGGGAGACTATACTGCACCTAATGTGGGGGAACTATACTGCCGACCTAATGTGGGGGAACTATACTGCCGACCTAATGTGGGGGAACTATACTGCCAACCTAATGTGGGGAATTATACTGCACCTAATGTGGGGAATTATACTGCACCTAATGTGGGGGAACTATACTGCACCTAATGTGGGGGAACTATACTGCACCTAATGTGGGGGAACTATACTGCACCTAATGTGGGGGAACTATACTGCACCTAATGTGGGGGAACTACACTGCACCTAATGTGGGGGAACTACACTGCACCTAATGTGGGGGAACTACACTGCACCTAATGTGGGGGAACTACACTGCACCTAATGTGGGGGAACTACACTGCACCTAATGTGGGGGAACTACACTGCACCTAATGTGGGGGAACTACACTGCACCTAATGTGGGGGAACTACACTGCACCTAATGTGGGGGAACTACACTGCACCTAATGTGGGGGAACTACACTGCACCTAATGTGGGGGAACTACACTGCACCTAATGTGGGGGAACTACACTGCACCTAATGTGGGGGAACTACACTGCACCTAATGTGGGGGAACTACACTGCACCTAATGTGGGGGAACTACACTGCACCTAATGTGGGGGAACTACACTGCACCTAATGTGGGGGAACTACACTGCACCTAATGTGGGGGAACTACACTGCACCTAATGTGGGGGAACTACACTGCACCTAATGTGGGGGAACTACACTGCACCTAATGTGGGGGAACTACACTGCACCTAATGTGGGGGAACTACACTGCACCTAATGTGGGGGAACTACACTGCACCTAATGTGGGGGAACTACACTGCACCTAATGTGGGGGAACTACACTGCACCTAATGTGGGGGAACTACACTGCACCTAATGTGGGGGAACTATACTGCACCTAATGTGGGGGAACTATACTGCACCTAATGTGGGGAACTATACTGCACCTAATGTGGGGGAACTACTGTATACTGCACCTAATGTGGGGGAACTACTGTATACTGCACCTAATGTGGTGAACTACTGTATACTGCACCTAATGGGGGGAATTATACTGCACCTAATGCGGGGGAATTACTGTATACTGCACCTAATGTGGGGGAACTACTGTATACTGCACCTAATGTGGGGGAACTACTGTATACTGCACCTAATGTGGGGAATTATACTGCACCTAATGTGGGGAACTACTGTATACTGCACCTAATGTGGGGGAACTTCTGTATACTGCACCTAATGTGGGGAACTACTGTATACTGCACCTAATGTGGGGGGACTACTGTATACTGCACCTAATGTGGGGGGACTACTGTATACTGCACCTAATGTGGGGGGATTACTGTATACTGCACCTAATGTGGGGGGATTACTGTATACTGCACCTAATGTGGGGGGACTACTGTATACTGCACCTAATGTGGGGAACTACTGTATACTGCACCTAATGTGGGGAACTACTGAATACTGCACCTAATTTGGGGGGACTACTGTATACTGCACCTAATGTGGGGGGACTACTGTATACTGCACCTAATGTGGGGGGATTACTGTATACTGCACCTAATGTGGGGGGATTACTGTATACTGCACCTAATGTGGGGGGACTACTGTATACTGCACCTAATGTGGGGAACTACTGTATACTGCACCTAATGTGGGGAACTACTGTATACTGCACCTAATGTGGGGAACTACTGTATACTGCACCTAATGTGGAGGGACTATACTGCACCTAATGTGGGGAACTATTCTGCACCTAATGTGGGGAACTATACTGCCAACCTAATGTGGGGGAACTATACTGCCAACCTAATGTGGGGGAACTATAGTGCACCTAATGTGGAGAACTATACTGCACCTAATGTCGAGAACTATACTGCACCTAATGTGGGGGAACTATACTGCACCTAATGTGGGGGAACTACACTGCACCTAATGTGGGGGAACTACACTGCACCTAATGTGGGGGAACTACACTGCACCTAATGTGGGGGAACTATACTGCACCTAATGTGGGGGAACTATACTGCACCTAATGTGGGGGAACTATACTGCACCTAATGTGGGGGAACTATACTGCACCTAATGTGGGGAACTATACTGCACCTAATGTGGGGGAACTACACTGCACCTAATGTGGGGGAACTACTGTATACTGCACCTAATGTGGGAGAACTACTGTATACTGCACCTAATGTGGGGAACTACTGTATACTGCACCTAATGGGGGGAATTATACTGCACCTAATGCGGGGGAACTACTGTATACTGCAACTAATGTGGGGGAACTACTGTATACTGCACCTAATGTGGGGGAACTACTGTATACTGCACCTAATGTGGGGAATTATACTGCACCTCATGTGGGGGAACTACTGTATACTGCACCTAATGTGGGGAATTATACTGCACCTAATGTGGGGAACTATACTGACAACCTAATGTGGGGGAACTATACTGCCAACCTAATGTGGGGGAACTATACTGCCAACCTAATGTGGGGGAACTATACTGCCAACCTAATGTGGGGGAACTATACTGCCAACCTAATGTGGGGGAACTATACTGCACCTAATGTGGAGAACTATACTGCACCTAATGTGGAGAACTATACTGCACCTAATGTGGAGAGCTATACTGCACCTAATGTGGAGAGCTATACTGCACCTAATGTGGAGAGCTATACTGCTCCTAATGTGGGGGACTATACTGCACCAATGTGTGGGACTATACTGCACCTAATGTGGGGAACTATACTGCACCTAATGTGGGGGACTATCAGGGCCGTTTGAAGGAATTTGGGGGCCCCAAGCAAAATGGACATGGAGGCCCCCCCCTCCATAGTAACGCCGACCCTTGAATTCTGGGAGCGCAACGTGAGCGAACGTCAATACGACGCACATTAGGTGCAGCAGTGTTCCCCCTACATTAGGTAGGCAGTCTTCCCCCCACATTAGGTAGGCAGTCTTCCCCCCACATTAGGTGCAGCAGTGTTCCCTACCCATACCCGCTGTCCAGACCCCCCCCCCTCCCGGGCCATTTTTTTGGTGGGGGTTTGACTGCTGAGACCCCCACCGATCACCTCGGTTAAAATGGTTCTCCAGCTGTTGGAAAGCTAAAACTCCCATCATTCTGGAGAGCCTCTGGCAATGGGAGTTGTAGTTTTGTAACAGCTGAAGAGCCACAGATTGGACACAGTTTTACCCATCATCACTGCAGAACTTACAAGTGACTACAGCTCTGATGGGACAGTCAGGAGAATACACAATGATAGTGACCTGAGTGACGTCTTCTGACTTGAGTGATATCTTCTCTGTTATCTTTTCTTCTTCATCTGGTCCAGAGACCAGGTCTTCCTCCAGCTCCATCTTCTCTGCAGAGTCTGACATCCAGGCATCATTGGCTCCTCACTGTCAGCAGATCCTCATCCTCTGCATGAAGACAGTAATCATTATAACCTTGCCAGAAAGTGTACTCTAAATAATATACTGCCCCACACTGTACCCTGAAGATAATGCTGCCTCACACTGTACCTTGAATATAATGCTTCCACACACTGTACCCTGAATATAATGCTGCCTCACACTGTACCGACTATAATGCTGCCACACACTGTACCCTGACTATAATTCTGCCACACACTGTACCCTGAATATAATGCTGCCACACACTGTACCCTGAATATAATGCTGCTCCACACTGTATCCACTGAATATAATGCTTCCACACACTGTACCCTGAAAATAATACTGCCACACACTGTACCCTGAAAATAATACTGCCACACACTGTACCCTGAAAATAATACTGCCACACACTGTACCCTGAATATAATGCTTCCACACACTGTACCCCTGAATATAATACTGCCACACACTGTACCCCTGAATATAATGCTGCCACACCCTGTACCCTGAATATAATGCTGCTCCACACTGCATCCACTGAATACAATACTGCCACACATGCATACACATCATATATACATATACCTCTCCTCATTATTACTATAACTCCCCCCCCCCACCTCTCCTCATCACTATTATAACCGGGGGGGGGGGGGATGAGGAGAGGTGCAGGGGGGGGGGGGCACCTCTCATGACCCCCATAACACCCCCCTGCATCTCTCATGACCCCCATAACACCCCCTCCTGCATCTCTCATGACCCCCCATAACACCCCCCTGCATCTCTCATGACCCCCATAACACCCCCCTGCATCTCTCATGACCCCCATAACACCCCACTGCATCTCTCATGATCCCCATAACACTCCCCTGCATCTCTCATGACCCCCATAACACCCCCTGCATCTCTCATGACCCCCATAACACCCCCTGCATCTCTCATGACCCCCATAACACCCCCACTGCATCTCTCATGACCCCCCATAACACCCCCACTGCATCTCTCATGATCCCCATAACACCCCCTGCATCTCTCATGACCCCCATAACACCCCCTGCATCTCTCATGACCCCCATAACACCCCCTGCATCTCTCATGACCCCCATAACACCCCCCCTGCATCTCTCATGAACCCCATAACACCCCCTCCTGCATCTCTCATGACCCCCATAACACCCCTCCTGCATCTCTCATGACCCCCATAACACCCCTCCTGCATCTCTCATGACCCCCATAACACCCCTCCTGCATCTCTCATGACCCCCATAACACCCCTCCTGCATCTCTCATGACCCCCATAACACCCCCTGCATCTCTCATGACCCCCATAACACCCCTCTGCATCTCTCATGATCCCCCATAACACCCCCCTGCATCTCTCATGACCCCCATAACACCCCTCCTGCATCTCTCATGATCCCCATAACACCCCTCCTGCATCTCTCATGATCCCCATAACACCCCTCCTGCATCTCTCATGACCCCCATAACACCCCTCCTGCATCTCTCATGACCCCCATAACACCCCCTGCATCTCTCATGACCCCCATAACACCCCCCCTTCATCTCTCATGACCCCATAACACCCTCCTGCATCTCTCACGATCCCCATAACACCTCTCCTGCATCTCTCATGACCCCCATAACACCCCCTGCATCTCTCATGATCCCCATAACACCGCCCTGCATCTCTCATGACCCCCATAACACCCCACTGCATCTCTCATGACCCCCATAACACCTCTCCTGCATCTCTCATGACTCCCCCATAACACCCCCCTGCATCTCTCATGATCCCCATAACAGCAACCCCCCTGCATCTCTCATGATCCCCATAACACCCCCCTGCATCTCTCATGATCCCCATAACACCCCCCTGCATCTCTCATGACCCTCCCATAACACCCCCTCCTGCATCTCTCATGATCCCCATAACACCCCTCCTGCATCTCTCATGATCCCCATAACAACACCCCTCCTGCATCTCTCATGATCCCCATAACACCCCTCCTGCATCTCTCATGATCCCCATAACACCCCCTCCTGCATCTCTCATGATCCCC